>NC_061122.1:91585549-91857323 GCF_002878395.1 Capsicum annuum
ATCTTGTTCCATGCTTACTATGAATTTGTGTAGTATTCCATGTCTCAAGCGGGGGGTCTATCAGAAATAGGCTTTCTACTTCTTTAGAGGTAGAGGTATGGATTGCGTACATCTTACCCTCTCCAGACCTCACTATGTGGGAATACACTGGGTTTGTTGTTGTTGTTGTTGTTGTTGTATCTTAAGGTACCAAGGTAGATTGTGTGTTCCCGATGTTGTTAGGCTATGAGAGAAGATCTTGAATAAAGCTCATGAGTTGAGGTATACTATTTATCCTGGTTTAACAAATATAATATGATTTGAGAGAGATCTATTAATGGAATTACATAAAGAGAGATCTAGCCAATTTTATGGTTAAGTGTATGGTTTGGAAGCAAGTAAAGGTAGAGAACTTGAGGCATGCTGGTTTATCTCAAGAGATTGAGTTACTCATGTAGAAATGAGAAGTGATTAATATAAATTTCATTATAGGTCTTCTGCGGTCACTCCCTCAGTTTATATCAATTTGGATTATCATGCGTAGGATGACTAAGTCTTCTCATTTCTTGCCAGTAAAGACTAATTATTCTGCAGAGGGTTATTCTAAGCTTTTCATTTAGGAGATCATCAAGTTACATGGTTCTCCAATTTTCATTATATCTGATCAAGGTATGTAGTTCTCATCGCACTTTTGGTGTTCTTTTTACAAAGGTTTGGGAACCAAGATGAACCATAGCACAGCTTTTGTAATACCCCACATTTTGGACAAGAATGAAAATCCGTCATTCCTATGCGTGGATATTTTAAAAGCCTCAAATCCTATATAAATTTAGTGTGTTAATAAATTATGTAGTGTCGGAATCTATTTGAGCATGAATTTAGATCATAGAGGTCCCCTAACTCAAGTACAAGTTGAAAGCTTTCCTATCGTTCAAGTTTTAGTGAGCTCCAAAACTTGGGTCAACTTCAATCAACCATAACTCGTTGTATATGAAAAAATGGGTGGTTTGCTATATATCAAATGAAAGCTCTTTTAATTAAATTTCCAACAATGCCAATTTCGCCTAAATCCGATATCGGAGTAAAGAGTTAGGCGTATTTTACTTAGCATATCACGGTAGAAACAGTGTGATGACATTCACGATAGCTTATCACATTTGTGACCCCCTATCACAAAGGTCGTCAGCCTTAGGCAAAAACCAGCTCCTAAGTGACGACATTTGTGATAGATTATCATATTTGTGATGCCCTATCACAAAGTTCGTCAGCCTTAGGCAGAAACCAACTCCAAAGTGATGACATTTGTGATAAGTTATCATAAACCTGACAATATTTTTGACGACTTATCACAAATTTGATGGCTTATCAGCCTTGGTCGTCAGCTATGATTTTCAGCAATTGGGAACTTATTTCATAAGGGTATTTTGGTCTTTTCCTTCACCTTCTATGACTTATAACCCTAAAGAGGCGTAATTTTTCTCATTTTTCTTCAGTTAAGCATCTTAAAAACCCTTTCTTACACTCTCAACCACAAGATTAGGGTTTCCATCAAACTCATCTCTCAAAAGCAAGATTCAAGCCTTTTTCCAAGATAATCAAGAATTAAGTTTCCCAATCCAAGAAATTTCTAGAAAATCATCAAGGTTTCCTTTCTAAGGTATGCGTGTGTTTATTCATGGATTCGTTTCGTCCATGAAGTTCAAGAACCCTTTTTTTTTTCTAAAACTATATATTATGGTTTTCATGTTATAAATGGATTGTTGATTATGTTTATGTGTTGAATGATTCCAAGATAGAATCTTTATGTGTTATTATGAATCTATGACATCATATGAGTTGAAAACATGTAAGTTTGATTATATATGATGAGTAATTGTATGATTTACACCTATGACTAAGTTGTGCATGTAAGGTATTTGATAAAATAGCTAAGAGACTAGAAATTATGCATTATAGCTAAATTGTGACTAAGTGAAGGATTCATGATAGGCCTCTATGATTCAATGTAATCCATGTTGATAATGTGTCTTCTGAATACTGTTGGATTGCTCATGAACTATTCTTATGGAATTATGCTATGCTTACTTGCAAAAACCACTCATGTACAAGATGTAGAATACCCATGTACTTCTTGAAATTCCCCAAGTTATGATATTATGGATTGTGGTTGTAATATGTAATGAGCATGATATTGAAAGCTATGTAAGTATATACATGTTGTATGAAATTTCCTTCCATGAAATAGATTTTTGAGAACCATGCTTAGTATGAAATCCCTTATATATGATATTGTGGATTATGGACTCTACTCTTATGATCAATGTCAGTTTCCTTCCATCGAGTCTTGGGGGTACTTGTACCCAAAAAATATAGTTGTATGCCTAGAGCCATGTCATGTTTTCACGATACTCTCAGTCAAGCCATGATCTATAGAAATCAGTCAGTCATGTGACTTAGGAAAACTCAGTAATCTCAGTAGTTCAGTATTCTCAGTAATATCAGTAATCATTAACCTTAGTAATCATGATAAATCTCAGTAACTTCAGTACTCTTAATTAGTCCTCAGAATTCATTATATTCCGTCCGTCATCGGAATCTAGTAAACTCAGCTTTAGCACCGCTAAACAATACTACTAGTAACAGTTTAGTTAATCAGTATCACTACAGAAAATTAGTTCAGTAAAGTTATTTATTTCAGCCAAGTTATTCAATTCAGTGTCTTTCATATGGGAGTAGGATTCAGCATCGAGTGATCCTAGGGATGGGTAGTCACCCACTAGAATATGACTGAGATCCCTAGAAGTGATCCCTAAGTTCTAGAAATACGTAGCCAGCGTAGGTACGAGATGTCACCCTTTATATAGGACTGACATACTCAGGGGTCACCCGTTAGCATATTTATATGTATAGGACTTATCCCAGAAGTCACCCGCTAGATTAGGACTGAATCCACAACAGATGTCTTTACTAGTGGTGCGGTACTGATACCCTTCCAGTCAGGGTAAAGATTGGACCCCAGTCATCTTAGCTCAGGGCATGTCGGTTAGATGAACACATCCTATAGTTTTAGGTACAAAATCAGGGCTTTCAGACATAGTCAACTCAGCTTAGTAGTACAGATTCAATACTGTTAGATACAGTCAGTGCTTATTATTGTTAATAGACTTCAAGATCACCCATTAGCTAGGACTGATCTCAACTATGTTTAATCAGTATCAGAATCATTAGATTTAAAGATCACCCGCTAGATAGAAATGATCTCAGACTAAATTAAATCATCCTTATTTTCAGTATACTAATGATCACCCGCTAGATAGGTCTGATCTCAAATTTAGTTACTTCAATTAGAACGAAACTCAGATAGTTCCATCAGAACTTAGACTATCAGATACAGTTGCTCAATATCAGTTATATCGATTAGTCTGATCATTACAGTTATATCACCTATATCAGTTGTCATAGCTAACGTTACCAGTATTCAGTTTTAAGACTATTAAACACAGTCATTCAAACTAGTTCTTCATAATTTAAACTGTAAAAAATAGTCAATAATCTATTTAGTACCTCAGTAATAGTAAAGTCATGTCGTTAGCATTCAGACTCAGTAGTCAGCATCATTACGAGTTCAGTTATAGTTGTTTATGTATATATGTATACTCACATTCATACTAGTTAGCATTGTTCATGCATATAACCTTTTGAGTTTAGCCTACCTCACTCGTATACTTAGTACATTTATACATACTGATACATTTGAGCTATGGTGCTTTCTCTTATGTTACACCATAGGTTTAGAGGCACGGGCTCCAGATCAGTAGTAGCATTCCAGTGTTCAGAGTTTGCAGTGAGTCCTTCTAATTCGAGGACGATATGATTATTGCTATATTTACTATTCAGTTGCAAGATGGAGTTTGTTGGAGACATGTTCCTTTAACTGCTTATTTAGTTCAGTTAGAGGCTTTCAGACTAGATGTCAAATGAGATATTCAGATCTCATTATTTTCAGTATTTATGACTTGTTTTGGTATTGTTATACCCTTTTCAGATATTTTGTTATCAGGCATTTATTCAGTTCGAACCTTATGTCCTTTCATGTTTATGTTTCCTCATTTTATGATATATTATGCAGTTTACAGGTACAAATATCAGTCATGGGTTAGCTTCTGGTCCTTCGGGGTCATGAGAACTGTGTAGCATTCCGGTTCAGAATATCGGGGTGTTACAAACTTGGTATCAGAGCCTAAGGTTCAACAGAGTCCTAGGAATTCTAAAAGTCGCATCTAGTAGAGTCTTGTACATGCGTGTGTTATGCACCACACTTATGTGCAGGAGGCTATGAGATGTTTTAGGAATAGTTTCCCTTCTTTCAGTATTCATGTCGTGCCAGTGAGAAGTCAGATTTGTATAGCTTGTTTTCTCATCCTTACATCTATTCATGCCATCCAAAATCTCAGAGAATGTAACTATTTCAAGGTAGAACCTCCTAGTAGTTACAAGTTCAGTTCATCTCATGCATCATGCATTAGTTTTAGACTCCCAAAGTTTAGTTATAATCTAGTTTGTAGATTCCCAGTGATTCACGCAGTATCTCGATAAGGTAAGCATTCTTAGAGGGACATAGCATCCCAAGGGGGAGATACCCTAATTTATCATAATGCTCTCATGCCTTATATCCTTCAACTTCTCCTTCCATAACGAATTTAGTCCAGAATAGAGGGTACTCATAAGTTGACCTTCAAGTTAGACCTCAGTTGTAAGTCAAGTATTCAGAGGTTCAGTTCAGTTCATGATGTTCAGTCTATATGTCACGTAGCAGAATCAGTCATGTTCTCATGTTTCAGTTCAATCTTAGTTCCTTTACCATTGCATGTTCAGTCGGAAGTTCGTGAGTCAGTTCAATCATGTATTCACGCATTAGATATGCATGGTAAGCTTATCAGTACTTTTAGTCATGCATTCACATATCATATCAGTCATATAATCATGCACCAGATATGCATGGATTCAACTTATCAGTTAAGCATCAGATATGCATTCTCAATTTGAGAAACTCAATTTATCGGAACACTCAGTCCTACATTCATAAATCAACTACCCATGCATCAGATATGCATATATAGTATGATATGCTCAGTTTTCAGTCATGTCAGCCATGAAATCATGATCAGTCATTCATGCTATATATTAGTGTAAGTTTTCTTTTCTCTCATCTCAGCTAGTATTATTCGAGGAAGAATGTTCCCAAGGGGTTGATATTGTAATACCCCACATTTTGGACTAGAATGAAAATCCATCAATTCCTATGCATGGATGTTTCAAAAGCCTCAAATACTATATAAATTTATTGTGTTAATCAAATATGTAGTATGGGAATCTATTTGAGCATGAATTTAGATCATAGAGGTCCCCTAACTCAAGTACAAATTGAAAGCTTTCCTATCGTTCAAGTTTTAGTGAGCGTCAAAACTTTGGTCAACTTCAATCGACCATAACTCATTGTATATGATGATCTGTGTAGTTTACTATATATCAAATGAATTATCTTTGAATTATCTTTCCAACGATACCAATTTTTCCTAAATCTAATATCTGACCAATGAGTTATCCCCATTTTATTCCAGCATGTCAAGCTGAAAAACGGTGACGACGTTTCTGACGGGCTATCACGTTTCTGATGACCTTTTTGACGATGTCATCACATTCTGACGACATTTTTGATGATGTCATCAGCCTTGGGAAGAAAATCAATAATTTGGACCCCTTTTGTGATGACCATTCGTGATGGCCTATCACGGACTTGACGGCCTGTCACGAATGGTGTCAAGTATATTTTTCCAGCAATTGAGGGACGTTTTAGTAAGGGTATTTAGGTATTTTTTCTTCACTTCCCATGACTTATAACCCTCAAGGAGAGTATTATCTTCCATTCTCTTTAGTTAAAAATCTCAAAAATCTCTCTGATACACTCTCAACCACAAGATTAGGGTTTTCTCTCAAGATCAAAACTATTAAGAACAAGCCCTAGGGTTTTCATAGAAAAGTCTATTTCGAGAAAGTTTCAGCGTCAATCTTCATGAATTCATAATATAAGGTATGTGTAGTGTTCATCCATGGGTCCCTTACATCCATGGATCTGAAGAATCATGTTTTAAATTATAAATTATAATTTCCTTGTTGTTTTATGACTATATTCATGTTAATGATTGTTGTTTGGATTCAAGGTTGTGTCTTGATGTGTTTTTCATGATGAATGTTGTTTGGATTCAAGGTTGTGTCTTGATGTGTTTTACATGAATCATGTGAATAGGTTAGTTGGAAACCCATGAATTTGGGTGGTTTAAGATTTCTAAATTTGTTAAGTACACATATGCTCGATATTATGAATGCAAGGTGTTTGATAAAATGCTTAGGATGCTAGAAATTGATGTTTACATTGTTCCATGATATCTAAATGACAAGTCCATGTTAGCTATATACTTCAATATAAATTCCATGTTATTGATGTGTTGCTCTTGTTGTGGTATGAAGCATGTATGATAATGGAGATATACTATATGTACATGAAATATATCCATGCACTCCCTACCATGCTTAAGATGTTGAAGAACTACATGAAGTATAATATCCCTTACTTATGACAATGTGAATTGTGGACTCCAATGTTATGATCAAGTAAGTAATGTTGTGTCAGTTTCCTTCCATCGAATCATGGGGGTATTTGTACCCGAAAATATAGTTGTATGCCTAGAGCCATGTCATGTTATCACGATACTCTCAGTTAAGCCATGATCTATAGAATTCAGTCAGTCATGTGACTCAGGAAAATCCAGTAACCTCACTAATCTCAGTAGTTCAGTAATCTCAGTGATCTCAGTACTCAGTAATATCTGTAACCTCAGTATTCAAATTCAACCTCAGTAATTTGAGTACTCTCAACCAATTCTCAGAACTCAGTACATTTCGTCAGTCATCGAAATCCAGTAAACATAGTTTAGCTACGCTAAATAATACCACTAGCATCAGTCTAGTTAATCATTATCAGTTCAGTTAATTAGTTCAATTTAGTTATTCATTTTAACTTATCAGTTAAGCATCAGATATTCATTCTCAGTTTGAGAAACTTAGTTTATCGAAACACTTAGTCCTACATTCATAAATCAGCTACCCATGCATCAGATATGCATGTACAGTATGATATGCTCAGTTTTCAGTCATGTAATTCATGAAATCATGATCAGTTATTCATGCTATATATTCGTGTAAGTTGTGTTTTCTCTCATCTCAGCCAGTATCATTCGAGGACGAATGATCCCAAGAAGGAGATATTGTAATACCCTATATTTTGGACTAGAATGAAAATTCGTCATTCCTATGCGTGGATGTTTCAAAAGCCTTAAATTCTATATAAATTTAGTTTGTTAATTAATTATGTAGTACAGGAATCTATTTGAGTATGAATTTAGATCATAAAGGTCCCCTAACTCAAGTACAAGTTGAAAGCTTTCCTGTCGTTCAAGTTTTAGTGAGCGTCAAAACTTGAGTCAACTTTAACCGACCATAACTCATTGTATATGACAAAATTGGTGGTTTACTATATATCAAATAAAATCTCTTTGCCTTAGCTTTCCAACTATATCAACTTCTCTTAAATCCAATATCAGAGTAAAGAGTTAGGCCTATTTTACTCCAGCATATCAGGCTGGAAGTAGTGTGACAAAATTCGTGATAGCTTATCACATTTGTGACGTCCTATCACAAAAGTCGTCAGCCTTAGGCAGAAACCAGCTCCTAAGTGACAACATTTATGATAGCTTATCACATTTGTGATTCCCTATCATGAAGGTCATCAGCCTTACGCAGCAACCAGCTCCCAAGTGACAACATTTGTGATAACTTATCAAAAATATGATGACATTTTGATGACTTATAACAAATTTGATGGCTTATCAGCCTTGGTCATCAGCTATGATTTTTAGCAACTAGGAAATTAATTCATAAGGGTATTTTTCTCTTTTCCTTCACTTTCCATGACTTATAACCCTAAAGAGGACTAATTTTTCGTATTTTCTTCAGTTAAGCATCTTAAAAACCCTCTCTTACACTCAAAACTACAAGATTAGGGTTTCCATTAAACTTGTCTCTCAAAAGCAAGATTCAAGCCTTTTTCAAAGATAATCAAGAATTAAGTTTCCAAATCCAAGAACTCTCCAGCATATCATCAAGGTTTCCTTTCTAAGGTATGCCTATGTTCATTCATGGACTCCTTTCATCCAAGAAGTTCAAGAACCTTTTTTCTTCTTATAAAACTATATATTATGGTTTTTATGTTATCAATGGATTGTTGATAATGTTTATGTGTTGAATGATGCCAAGATAGAATTTTTGTGTTATTATGAATCTATGACATTATATGAGTTGAAAACATATAAGTTTGATTAGTTATGATGAGTAATTGTATGATTTACACTTATGCCTACGTTGTGCATGTAAGGTGTTTGATAAAATACCTAAGAGACTAGAAATCATGCATTATAGCTAAATTGTGACTAAGTGAAGGATTCATAATAGGTCTCTATGATTCAATGTCATCCATGTTGATAATGTGTCTTGTGAACACTGTTGGATTGCTCATGGACTAGTCTTATGGAACTATGCTATGCTTACTTGCAAAACCTACTCATGTAAAAGATGTAGAATACCCATGTACTTCATGAAATTCCCCAAGTCATGATATTATGGATTGTGGTTGTAATATGTAATGAGCATGATTTTGAAAGTTATGCAAGTATATACATGTTTTATGAAATTCCCTTCCATGAAATAGATTGTTGAGAACCATGCTTAGTATGAAGTCCCTTATTTATGATATTGTGGATTATGGACTCTACTCTTATGATCAAGTCAGTCATGTGTGTCAGTTTCCTTCCATCAAGTCTTGGGGGTACTTATACCCGAAAAATATAATTGTATGCCTAGAGCCATGTCATATTTTCACGATACTCTCAGTCAAGCCATGATCTATAGAAATCAGTCAGTCATGTGACTCAGGAAAAATCAGTAATCTCAATAGTTTAGTATTCTCAGTATCAGTGCTTAGTAACCTCAATAATCAAAGTAAATCTCAGTAACTTCAGTACTCTTAATCAGTCCTCAGAACTCATTATATTCCATCCGTTATCGAAATCCAGAAAACACAGTTTTAGCTCCGCTAAACAATACCACTAGTATCAGTTTAGTTAATCAGTATCAGTTCAACAAATTAGTTCAGTTAAGTTATTTAGTTCATCCTTGTTATTCAGTTCAGTGTCTTTCAGATAGGAGTAGGATTCAGCACCGAGCGAGCCTAGGGATGGGGACTCACCCTCTAGAATATGACTGAGATCCCTAGAAGTAATCCCTAAGTTTTAGAACTACGTAGCCAGCATAGGTACGAGATGTGACCCGTTATATAGGACTAACATACTCAGGGGTCACTCGTTAGCATATTTATATGTATAGGATGGATCCCAGGAGTCACCCACTAGATTAGGACTGACTCCACAGCAGATGTCTTTACTGGTAGCGCAGTACTAACACCCTTCCAGTCAGGGCAGAGATTGGACCCCAGTCAGCTTAGCTTGGGGCATGTCGGTTTGATGAACACATCTTACAGTTTTAGTTATAGAATCAAGGCTTTAAGACACAGTCGACTCAGCTTAGTAGTACAGATTCAATACTGTTAGATATAGTCAATGCTTATCATTGTAAATAGACTTCAAGATCACCCATTATCAGTATCAAAATCATTATATTTAAAGACCATCCACTAGATAGGACTGATCTCAGACTAAGTCAAATTATCCTTATTATTAGTATACTCATGATCACCCGCTAGATAGGACTGATCTCAGATTTAGTTACTCCAAGTAGAAAGGAACTCAGATAGTTCCATCAGAACTTAGACTGTCAGATATAGTCGTTCAGTATCGGTTATATCGATTAGTCTGATCATTACAGTTATATCAACTATATCAGTTGTCATAGCTGACGTTACCAGTATTTAGTTTTAGGACTATTAGACACAGTCATTTAAACCAGTTCTTCATAATTTAAACTATCAAAAATAGTCAATAATCTATTCAGTACCTCAATAATAGTAAAGTCATATCGTCAGCATTCAGACTCAGTAGTTAGCATTATATTAGTTAGCATTGTTCATGCATATAACCCTTTGCATATATCCTACCTCACTCGTATACTCAGTACATTCAGATGTACTGATGCATTTATGCTTTGGTGATTTCTCTTATGTTACACCATAGGTTTAGAGGCACGAGCTCCAGATCAACAGTAGCATTCTAGTGTTCAGAGTTTGCAGTGAGTCCTTCACATTTGAGGGCGATATGATTATTGTTGCATTTACTATTCAGTTTCTAGATGGAGTTAGTTAGAGGCATGTTCCTTCAACTCCTTTTTTAGCTCAGTTTGAGGCTTTAAGACTAGATGTCAGATTAGATAGTCAGATCTTGTTATTTTCAGTATTTATGACTTATTTTTGTATTGTTCTACTTTTTTCAGATATTTTGTTATCAGACATTTATTCAGTTCGAACCTTATGGCCTTTCATGTCTATGTTTCCATATTTTATAATATATTATCCAGTATACAAGTACTGATATCAGTCATGGGTTAGCTTGTGGTCCTTCGGGGTCATGAGCACCGTGTAACATTCTGGTTCATAAAATCAGGATGTTATAGCTTTCCACTCGCAGACAGATGGACAAGTAGAGAGGACTATTCAGACATTAAAAGATATGCTAAAGGTTTTTGTGATTGACTTTTGTGGTAGTTGGGTTGATCATTTGCCTCTGATAGAGTTTGCATATAATAACAAATATCATTCTAGTATTCAGATGGCTTTGTTTGAGGCTTTGTATGGTAGGAGATGTCATTCTCCTACTGGGTGGTTCAAAGTTGGTGAGACTATATTGTTTGGTCCTAACTTAATTCATGTAATGCCCCAATTTGTTGAACCATAATAATACAGGGTGCCCATGACCCCGAGGGACCACAAGCTAATCCATGACTGATATCTGTACCTGACCATTGTATAACCATAATGTAAAATATGCGAAAACATAATACTGTAAGGCCATAAGGTTCAAATCTTAATAAACACCTGATAAAATAATGTATGAAAATAGTATAAAAATACTAACACAAATCTGAAATAACTATCTAACATACTGTAGTCTGAAAGCCTCTAACTGTACTGAATAAGGAGTTAAAGGAATATGTCTCTAACTAACTCCATCAACTAAAAACTAAACTGAAATGATAAATAAAGTAATAATCATATCATCCTCGAATGAAGAATACTCACTGCTGACACTGACTACTGAAATCTGCAATACTTTTGCTGCTCTGAAACTCGTACCTCTGAACCTATGGTGTAACATTAAAAGAAAACACCATAGCACAAATGCGTCAGTACGACTAAATGTACTGAGTATATAAGTGAGGTAGGCTATATGCGAAGGGTTTATATACATAAACAATATTGACTGATATGAACATGAGAATACATACATGCATAGATAACTATAACTGAACTCATAATGATACTGACTACTGAGTTTGAATGCTAACACATAAACTTACTGATACTGAGATACTAAATGATTGAGTTTATTGATATTGATATCTGGGTCACTAATAAGTGAGGAACTAATACTGTATTATGGAATACTAAAAGACTGATATTATATTACAAATAAGTGAATGATTGTTTTTGACAGTTTTGATTATGAAGAAATGGTCTGATTGACTGTATCTGATAGTTCTAAAACTGAATACTAATAACATGGTTTGCCGATATCTAACATGACTAATAAGTGAGTTCTAATAACTGATATAACTGATAACATGAATGACTATATCTGATAGTCCTGAATCTGATGGAACTATCTGAGTTTCATACTGTATCTGAGTTAATTGTATTTGAAAATCCTTATGCTGTAACTGAAATTATGGGAGAATTCATCTAACTGACATGCCCCAATTATGCTTCAATAGCTAAATCGGGGTCCAATCTGTACCCTGATTCGAAGGGTTCCAATACCATGCCACAGGTAAAGACAAGCTGTGAGTAACCCTCAACTCTGGCAGTGTCCCTATAAGAGAACAATGGGTATCCGCCTCATCAAATCTAAATTCAGTAGTGTTGATGTCTCAACCTATGCTGGCTAAATAGTTTTGGAACGCAAGGATTGCTTCTAGGAATCTCACCCTCAATATGGAAGTGTGGATTCCCATCCTTGAGTTTGCTCGGTGCTGAATCCTACTCCCATCTGAATAGATACTGAACATGAATACTGAGCTGAGTTGCTGAGTTTCGTTGTCTGACGAAATACTACTTACGACTGACTGAGTTTATGAGATTTCTGAGAATACTGAGTTACTGCATTTTTCCTGAGTCACATGACTGAATGAGTTCTATGAAACATGGCTTGATTGTGGATATAGTGAAAACATAACATGGCTCTAGGCACACAACTATATTTTCTAGGTACAAGTACCCCCAGGACTCGATAGAAGGAAACTAACACACATGACTGACTTGATCATAAGAATGGAGTCCACAATTCACAATATCATAAGTAGGGGATTCAATACTACACATAGTTCTCAACATTTCGTACGTGGGAGGGGATACATTTAACATGGAAGTACTTTCTTAACTTTAACATCATGTTCACTACATATCACCACCACAATACATCAATAACATGGAATTCATGTAGAATCATAAAGCATAGAGCATGGACTTGGTACTTGGTACTCTTAAGTCATGAAAACATGATTTTTATTATTCTAGGCATTTCATTGAACACCTTACATGCATAATTTAGGCCTAGGTGAAATCATAAGATTTTACATCATGAACAACCAAGTTTTACATGTTTTCAACTCACATGGTGTCATAGATTCATAATAACACATAAAGATTCCAACTTGGGAATCATTCAACATCAACAACTTGATAATCAACATCCAAAAATATACATATCATAAACAACTAATTTCATAGATTTCAACTTACAACTAACATAGCTTCATGAAAATACATAAAAATCCCAACTTGAAACCATACAACAACCATCAACATGAACATAATCATACCACAACAAAGTATTCACAATACATAATTTAAAACTTGATTCTTGAGCTCCATAGATGAAAGAAATCCATGGATGAACACTATGTATACCTTAATTCTTTATTTTACGAAGATTGACGGAGAAAATTCTTGAATTTGGATCCTCAACTGAAAACCCCTCTTATTGTTCTTGAGAGAAATTAGAGAAAAAGAGTATATATTTCTAAAAATGAGGCTTAATTCGGTGTTAAGGGGTATATATAGGGGTGGAATATGACCAAAATGCCCCTAAAGAAAGACAGAAAGATGCAGCTATCCCTTTGTTGACTGTCTGATAGGCTAAAGTAAATTGACTATAACTTTTTACTTCGATGTTCTAATTGGATGAAACAAATTACATTGGAAAGAAGACTCAAAGATATTTCCATTTTTATATTGAAGCTCTCATATTTCATTATATACATGGAGTTATGATCATTTGAAGTTGACCCTGAAATACAAAAAAAAACTGGGCAAGCACTGGAGTTAGCAGGCGGTGTGGGCTAATCGCCTGGGGCTTCTGTTTTAGGAATACAAACGTGCCCTTATGCTACTCCGAAAATTCCAAAACTCACCTGGGATATACTACGAACTTTCCCAATCATAACGCAACTTGAAAATTGAAAAACGAATGTCGGAAAGGTCGCCAAATAAATCCCTGAAGTTTGGAGGTCTAAAATAAGATTAAGTTTTGAATCTTGAAAACTTAGAAAAACTTTTCTAAGTCTTGGGATCTTTTATAGATCTTTTAGAGCTGAATTTGACATGCAATTTTGTGGGGTATTGCAATTCATCAGTCCATGAAGAAGGTGAAGGTGAAGGTGATTAGGGATAGGCTCAAGACCAACCAAAGTCACCAAAAGTCCTATGCAGATAAGAGATGTAGGGAATTAGAGTTTAGTGTTGGTGACTCAGTTTTCTTAAAGGTGCCTCCCATAAAAGGGTTAATGAGGTTTAAAATGAAGTAGAAGCTCAGTCCCCTTATATTATCCCGTACTTAATTTTGAGGAGAGTAGTCAATGTGGCTTATGAGTTGGAATTGCCGTCTAGTTTAGGTTCCATTCACCCGGACTTTCATGTTTTAATATTGAAGAAGTATATGGGTGATCCTTCCTTGGTTGTTCCTTTTGAGAGTATGGGTATTTTTGATTTCTTATCTTCTGAGGAAATCCCAGTGGAGATTTTAAAAAGGTAAGTCTGTTGTTTGAGGAATAAAGATGTAGTTTTGGTGAATATTATATGGAGGAACCAAAAGGTTAAATAAGATACTTGGAAAGTTGAAGAGGACATGAAGTCCAAATATCCATTTTTGTTTCCCGTTTTGTATAATCATGCTTAAGGTATGTGTTTTCCTTAATATTTATGTTTTCTGACTTTGTTAATGGAAAATGTAGTAGTTTTCTATGTTCAATCATGCTAATGGATGCCTTGTACCATCATTCAGTGACGAGTGATCCTAGGGTGGAGGGAGAATGTCAAACCCCAGATTTTTTCCTTGAAAAATTCTTGAGCTTTTGAACTCACTTCACTGATTATGACTTAACTTATGAGTCATAAGGGTACTATACAAGTTGTAAACCCCCAATCTTAATGTGATGAATAAGGTTGCCCAATGTTTTTGTTCAGAGTGTAGCTAAACTTAAAGATTCATCAAGACTCTATACGAGTCGTATAGTCTCAACCATAACCAAACTAGTGTAATTGGCCAAGTTCCTCTCCTCACCATGACTAGGACCCTACATGTCATAATGACAACTCATGAGTCATAGTGTGTGACTCGTAGGGTCAATAGTCAGGGTTCGTGAGCTACTGCTCAGGCTATAAGTTATAGAGATGACTCATAGCCAGATATCACAAGTCACAAGGTGACCCATGCCAACTAGGTGACCTTTTCTGCACTTTTATGTGGGGGCATTATTGTCATTTTCCTCATTCCCCACGTAGGATCCACTTCCATAAAACACACAAAGAGGATTATTTCTATCATTTTAACAATCAAATACATGCTCTTTTCTCTCTCAAATCCCTAAGTCAAGAATACCTAGAGTTTCAAAGGAATTCGCAATTAGAGTTTCCAAAGATTGGTTTGTCACTGGAATTGTTGATATCTTAGGCATGTTACTCTTCCCCAAAGTTTATCTTGTTAAAATGATGTATTTACAAATTTTATTCATGTTATTAAATTGTGGTTTATGAATGTACGTTGAGGGTTTTTGAGCCTTAATGAATGAATCTTTTTTTCCATGGATTTTATGAATGATTCATGGTTTGAATTGATGGTTTTGAACTATTTGGGGTGCATAGGTGTGGTTAATTATAATAGGGGCCGTGGATTCCCCATATTGATGGTTTTAAATATTGTAATTGGTACAACCTCAACCCAATCTTGTGAAACTTATTTTGAACATGAAGGCATGCACATTGAACTACTTTTGGAACCATTGCATGATATAAACAGGTTATTGAAATATAATGGTTTTGATTTAATTAACAAAGGGGGTTGAGGCTTTCCCCCAAGTTAATAAAATTATAATGGCATGATGATAATACCTTGCAAGTGTAGTTAGTATGACGATACAAATAGTGTATACTTGATGTATATCATTGGTTCAATGAATGAGAATGTGTGAATATAATTAGGCTTAAAAAGGGCTTGTGTAGCTGGGCCATGAAAGTGGAGGTACCGAGGGACCACCGCTGGAAATCGAATTTGACGATGCGATAGTCAAAATGGCCAAGTTTTTGAGTCACCCTTGCTTTATGATCAGGTGTTTGAGTCACCCTTGTTAAATTATAGGCTGTTCATGTCACCTTTGTTATATGACCGGAGTTTCGAGTCCCCTGTGTATGTATGTTTATAATTATTCTCTGGTTTGTGTGGCTAAATAATGTGCGGCTACATATATGATAATGTGCATTGGTTTGAATGATTTTTAACTATTGATCATGGCATTACTTTACCCCTTTCCTGAGTTACATGCTAGTGGTCATCCATTAACCATCTTCAGATACTGTATCCCCACATGATAAAGGAACCAGAGACACTTCTAATTTTCCTGCGCAGTGATAGGATTTCTGGGTTGTCAGCAGTCAACTTTGAAGTGGTGAGCTTCCATTTTACGGAAGGACTATCATTTTAAAGTCTTGTTTCCTTTATGTATCAAACTACTCCATTGGATTCTTTTGGTTATCATCGGGGGCACGTCCCAACTTAGATTGATTTTGGTCTTTTTAGAGGATTTGTGGATTACTTTGGGTTGGGATTTGGTATTATGGATTCTTAGCACATTCTTATTGTTGCATATTATATCTTATTATATGTTTATAATTCATCTACTACTAGCTATATTGTGTTCTTTTTGGCTAGAAAAAAGGGGTGGTATCCGGTCCATGGTGAACTTAAGATACCCGTCATGGCTAGGCCTTAGTTTGGGTTGTGACATAGTTTCAGGGGGATTAAATATCTCATGAGTCTTTGCAAGAACCTGGTCCTGGTGACAGGGGGAATAGTTTTTCATCATCAAAAAGAGAAAAGATGTTATACTACTAGAGTTTTGATGATCTTCAAACTATACCACAAAGACCCGATTGGCTGCAAAATCAATATCTTTGGGATCTGGTCCCATAGGAAGTTGATTTCAGAAGAAGACAACTGAGTACAACTAGAGGCAACACTTTTTGCAGAGAGTCGGTGGCACTACAGTAGAGGCAGCCAACCTCAACCAATAACATGCATTCTAGGTTCTGCTCTCTCTTATAAAAGGGAACATTGACAAGGAACAAAACCTAGTTTTTGCAATCATGATTACTCTAAAAAAGCAAAGGCAATTTCACAAGAATACTGCTCATACTTCAATAAGGGACTTGATTTAGTGCTGGCGAGGACTTTTTGTGTCTTTTGCTCTTACACTGTTAATCTACTATTGAGCAATAAAATATAGTAAATCAATGGGTTGTCTAAGTCGTAGCTTTAGTCGCATCAGTTAGAGTTAATTGATCGAGTCGCTTTGTATTTTGTCATGTTTCTTTTCACTTTGGGTGAAGTCTTTCCTGGGTAGAGTTACTTAGGACTATTGGCTAGAGTTAGTCGACAAGAGGTGTGGTGGAGAGTTGCTACATCAGTCTTATAGTAGAGTTATTACAAGAGGCTAGGATTAAGAGTTTTATCCTTTGTGATAAATGGAGTTTGTAATCATTTTGTTGCTTGGAGTTAGTGAAGAGTTGGAAAATCCTATGAGACTGGTTGTGGTTTTCCCTCTCTTGAGCGAGGAGGTTTTCACGTAAACATCAATTGCCTTTTAATTTTTTTAGTGTCTTTCTTTTATAATTGTATTATTGTGTTTGTCTGTAAAGGGACCTGGTCCCTTGTTAATTGGTGGATCCCTACGTTTCATCACTATTCACATGAAATGACAGACAATATTATTTGTTTGAAACATTAGTACTACCTCCATTCACATGTTATGTTTTGTTTTTGTGAGAGTTAATTTGATTAAATTGTTCAAGCTAAATTGAAGTAGATTAATTTAATATTTTCAATTTAAAATTTGAATGTTCGAAAACTATACAAATAATATGATAAGTTACAATACTTATACTACTATGATGAGAAATAGTACATTTTAGTCGAAGTTCATATATAATGACTGTTAAGAAGTAAAACATTATAAGTAAAAACGAACGGACGGAGTAGGTTTTTTCACCTGGTTCATTTATTCTAAAAATTATTTGTTTGTATTTTTTGTTTGGATCTTATGGTGTTGCTGTGAAGAGTATTAAATGGGCATACCTAAGCACTAAAACTCTCGCTCTGCGTAGGGTCCGGGAAAAGGTATTATAAAATGTTAATGGAACCGCATAGCCTAATGCCATCTTGTTGCATAGTATGTGATGTATGTTGGAATTGCAAAAGAAAAAATGTTGTTTTAGCTATATCCAAATAGCTGTTGTGATGACATAATTGAACAAAAACTTCTTACAGAATACTGTTGAAAGACTTAATTTAGACTAGAAGACCACTGCCACTGCCAAACTAAGGCAGAAAGATGGCTGATAATATGAAAATTGCTTATACCTTGATTAATATTCATAACAGTACTATCGGAGATGTCAATTTGTGTCGCTCCTTTCTTATTCGGTGCATGCAGACGCCGACGTTGTCAGTTGTTCAATGTAGAAATCCGTCAATCCAAATAGTATAAAAAAGCTAAATACTTTCTCATTTCAAACTCTTGAGAATAGGTGCAAGCAATTCTGTATCGTGATGAACCGACCTGTTCAACGGCCATATCAGTAAAAAGTATTTATTATTCCAGTGCTTGTGAAAACACGAACACCGTGAATAGGAAATACATACCTAGTCTTTAACATGATCAGAGCCATATCCAGGTGAGTGTACACATCGTAAATAGTCTATTGGTCATGTTGAAAATTTTGAATTATTCTTTCATGTATAAGGAATAAAAAGGAGTACCCTTTCCAACCAAGAGAGACAAACTGATGCAACAGGATATGCAGGTAAAACTATGGTGCAAGTTGCTAGTTGCTAAATTTTGCTTACAGTTACAAACTTTTGCTGCGTAACGTCGTCAATAACCTTCACACTGCAGGTTCAATTCCCACATTTGCTGCTTCAGGGTCAAAGAGAGAAAATCAGGCTCCCAATGTTCCATATAAATAGAGGTCTCTAAGTAAAACATCGACTTACTCTTTAGGTCTACCTCTTTCCCTATTTAATTTCTCTTCATAGCCGCTTGATATGTTTAACAACATTAATAAGAGAAAGAAATCATTATGCAAAATACACATTGGTCTTGCTGACAAGTAAGTCTTAACTTTTTAAGACTAAAGGTAGTTGCGACAAGATAAAAATGTCAAATACAGCTCCATACATCAACTAGTCATCTTATTGTTCAAATGCACAAGGCAAAAACTAATGTGCTATATGCTACTATAACTCAATATCAAGTATTTTACACAACTGAAGAAACATCATCCACAATGACCTGTTGATGAGGCCCAAGAGGAGTACGTTATTCAAGTAATTAGCCTAGCTATTCCTCTTAATATTCCAACTATACAGCTAAAGTGAGCTAGTTAAAATGGTCACATGAAGGCTCACGAGTCATGATACAACTAAGACGTATCACTTCTTTTTCAAACATAGCAAATTAAAGGACTTGGGAATAGTTTTGAAATAGCAAATAAGGATATCAAATATTTGAAGAACATCACATGAAAGATGCACCAATGTCTTTAAACGTCAAAGATTCATATCAAGTTCTGGTATCTACTCTCCAATTTAAAATCTAGGAAGCTGCAAAAGACGAACTCTCAACAGGAATTAAGTATTCGTTAAAGCTTCAAGGATCCAATTTTTTACGAACGTTTCCCACTTAAAATATGTTTTGAACAAATATGTAAAAGAACACCTCAAATGAAACTGAGTGTAGTAACACATATTAACTGCTTCCCATAATCTTAAATCCCCCATAACTAATCAAATGATTACGCTTTGTATTTAATCAATAAATTGTCTTTGCAGATGATGGTATCCTTATTGCCGATGGTGTATAGCCACATAATTTTTGGAGTCAAAGAATTGAAATGCTTTCACTTGTGATGTCACAAATGGCCCAAGAAATAACTTATGCAGAAGCAGGAGCTGATCCTAAGTGGATAGAAGCTCTGCTAGAAGGGAGTGAAGCTCTACAAAGCAATCATACTTGGGACATTATGTCATTGCCAACGGGCAACATTCGAGTAGGTTGCAATTAAAGCTATAAGGTGAAATATACAAATCCACAGGGAAGGGAGAAAGATATAAGGCAAGGCTAGTAGCAAAGGTCGATTGCCAAAAGGAGGGAGTAGACTATCTGGACACTTTCTCTGACTTTCTCTCTTATGGTTAAGATGAAAACTGTAAGGTTAATATTGCGTTTGGCTTCTTAAAACAACTGGAACATACATCAATTGGATATATTCAACGCATTGTACAAGGAGATTTGAATGATGAGATTTATATGGAACTTCCGCAGGGTTCAAGTCAGGGGGAACATAATTCAGTAACTAGACTCATTAAATTTCTATATGGGCTAAATAGGCCCCAAGACAGTGGAATGCCAAACTGTGTCACACATTGTTGAAGTTATGTCTCTAGTCATCAAGAGGTGATCCTTAAACGGAATATATGACTTGTGTATCAATCTTTACTTTCATATGTGTCTCATAATTTACGTCACCGAGCTAGCACTTTAAGTACTCTGTCTTGGTTTTGCTTGACCTGAATCTTTTAGACTCTTAGGCCTTTCTCCAAACCTCCATTCTGTCTTTAATCCACCGTGTGTTTCATAAATCAGTATTACATCATTACAAAAGGTCAGATGAAATCGATACAACTAACATTCTTGATAAATATTTTGGTGACGTGAACAAAGGATAATTCATGTCAGATGAGAGAAGAAAAAAATAGAAATGAAAAAAACTAAGGACTGACAAGTGACAGTTGACAGGCAGAAGTTGTGATAGAGTGGTAATAGTCTTTTATCCATCTACATCAAGAAGTTCCGTTCTCAAACTTTGAACATAAAACAAGGATTTATAAGGATCGCCTAATCACTAATTTAGGACTGTATGATTCTAATGCGAATATCGATAGCCGAATGGAAAAACCCAACAATTTAAGATTATTGGACTTATTGAAGCACACTCCATTTGTAGGTACGTAAGTAGAGCCCAAAAAGAACCTGCATGATATATTCACCTATATTGTACTATAAAGATTTGATCAGAACCTATTAATTAATGCCTTTAAAATCAAAGCAGCACAGCATAGTGAAAAGTTCACGCGAGTTGCCCTCCAACTTTGGGACTTGGTCTCAAACAGACTTAATGCAACATCCCGCATTTTGAGCTAGAACAAAAAATTGTTATTTCTAGGCGTAGATGATCTAAAAGACATAAATCCTATACAAATTTTCCATGTTAATCAATTATGTAGTGTGGGAAATTGAATGATCTTTCCGTCGAAATAAGATTCGTCCAAATCTAATTATCGGGCAAGATGTTATGGCTAATTTAAGTCCTAGTCGTAAAACACCGTCATTTTGGTGCTTTGCGCGTTGCGGAGGTGGTCTATTTCAAATTCCAGTAGCCTAGGACGATTATGGCACGTCGCACTAAAGTTCCAGGTCCCAACCAGTGGGACAACGCGATGGCTCCGCGTCGCGGTGACCCCAAGAATCCCATTCGTCAATTTCCAGTGAGTCATCGCGATTGTGGCGCGTTGCGGAGGCCCATAAAATCAGATTTCCAATTATATTTTATTCCGTCTCATTAAGGGTATATTAGGTATTTTTCACCCTCCTTATCACCTTAAACACGGGATTATACTCCTAAGTCACCATATTTATTTTTTCTTCAAAAGAATTTTAAGAACACTCTCTAGGGCTTCAAACTAAAAACTCAAATAACTCAAGATTTAACAGTGGATTTTCAAGATTGATTGAAGATTTGAAATCCCCAAATCGTAGGCTTCAAGAATCACCCACTAAATTCCTAAATTAAGGTACATGGGGTTTTCCTAAAAATCTCATGGGCATAGAAATCATGATTTTAAGAAAAGGGTTTTAGATTTATGATTTACAATCGTGTTTTAGAAGTCTCAATGACATTGTTTTGATCTTTAGGCATTTCCCCATATTGATTGGAAATTCTATACATATGTATGCATGTGTTTAAGGATGAATATTCAATTGAGAACATGAATTATAATGTATCCCTCTCTTGATATGATTTTCCCATTATTCGTATGATATGGATTATTTTAGAAAGCATGATATGAAAGGTCTTGATTTATACTATGATTTGAACATGATCGTTGAATCAAAAGAGGGGGTTGTGAATGTAGATAAGTGTTGAATATGCATATAATGAAAGAGTGCATAGTTTTGACAAAAATACATGACCACCATATGTTTGAAGAATTCTTGCATAGTTTTGACTTATGTTTTGGAACATAAAATCTCTTATACTATTTGCATGTTTGGGTGGCCTGAATTGAGTTTTGATGAAATAATCATGCATGATACATTATGACTCAGAAAAAAGACTTGCAAGTCTTAGTGTGACGATACCAGCTCAGATAATGCCATGTTAATTCAGAACAGAATAGAATGCATGTTTGAAATCAGATTTTTAGATTTTTGAAACTAGAATGATGCATATGTCAAAAATAGACTAATATTGGGCATAAAAAGAGCTTAGGTGGTTCCCCGAAAAAGGAAAGAGTTCAGATAACTCATTGCTCAAAATCATAATTTACCGATCCGAGTATATTATTATACGCTGGCCTAGATCTATGGCGTATCAGACTCAAACACTCCAACCCTTACAGCACACTTGGGTTGGGGGCTTCCCCGCTGAGTCAATGATGGATTCCATATAGTCTGTGAAATATCAGACTTTTAGGGGAATTCCACCTAACTCAGAATCAATACAAAGATTAGAGACTGCTTTGACAGAAAGGTTTTATAATTATCAAAGATGCCCATGTGTTTTGGAATTTATATCATATATGATGTTTTATGACTAGCTCTCAACTAATTTATTTTTATCAAAAGCTTTATTTTGGATTGCTCTGCGTACTAGTACAATTGTATTGACCCCTACCTCCCAGGTTTGAGGCTTAGTCTAAGGGCCCGGCTAATTAGTAGAGTATCCAGATTGAAGTAATCCGTGCAGTGGTGAGCCTTCTTTGTTCTAGAAGGCCTATTATTTCAGATTTTCTTATTCCTTTATTTTTGTCTACTTGGGGCCTTGGCCCAGCTTTTCAGATAGTTGTTTTTAGATCATATAGTAGAGATTTCACTTACTATTCCAGATGTGGTTTAGGTAATTTTGAATTTCATTCCTTATTGTTAAACTAAATCCAGAGTATGACCATGTTTTTGTATTACACTATAATTCTATATTTTTTTTATTATATGAATGTTGTGTATGATTACTAGATTAGATAGAATAGGACGTCCAGGCCTTCATGGTTTGGGAAGTCCGTTATGGCCAGGACCTAGTTCGGATCATGACAAACTTAGTATCAAAGCACAGTTCATGGTCCTAGGGTGTCTGTAAAATTGTGTTGGGTAGAGTCTTGTTTATGGGTGTGTAGCGCGCCACACTTATAAGCAGGAGGCTACAAGGCGTTTAGGAATGTCTTTCTTTCTTCATGTTCTAGTTCGTGCTATGGAGTCAAAATATTCCTCTTTAAAACTCAAATTCATGCTATGGTGTTGCCCATAAGAACGTAAAGTTATCCCAATTCTTTCATTACTTTAATGTGCTCAGATATGTCTCATTGTTGAGGTTAATCAAGTGTAGAAGTTTAGAATTTAAATGGTATGGTCCTTTCTGATTGAGCCATATAAGATTTTAAAAATTGTGCAAGGACTTGAGGAGTCCGTTAGTACTTCAGACTGTATTAATTGCAGTGTGAACTTTGGTTCTGATGAAATCGTGCTTTTCAGTCTACTATATTTAGTGTATTCAATCCTTTTCAAAAATTTATGTTGCAAATATCATGCCTAAAAGGGGAATGATATGCAGCAGAATTGTTGGAACTGTATTTCCACCCGAATAGTAGTATGGGTTAAAGTTCGGTGTCATGACCTATTGGTAGTGAGATTAGACCAAAAAGCTAGTAATGTGAAGTCACAAAGTTAGAAGTCAGAGTGAGGGTGAATTTTATGTAAACAAATATTTTAGTTGAATAATTTATGTTTAAGGATGATTTACCCTTTATAATGATAGACTAATATGGTAGCTAGTAGCATGTGAGGAGTGTATGGTAGTCTGTGGGGGAAGTGCTTGACTCAGATTTTTATTTATACAAAGTGAGATGTGTATTCTTAGATAAATGATTATTGTGTGTCAAGTGTCTATCTCTTGTAATCTTGTTATCATTATGTTGTTGAAACTAAAAGTCTAGTGAAGCCGTACGGGGATCTTTTGATTCACTAGCATAGTCGCCTTGTCAATCATCTCATTTCTTGTTCAAAACACAAAAATCAAAGTCTAGTGGAGCTGTGTGGGGCCTATTTCAATTCACTAGCAACTTGTTGTTCATCTTGTTTTTCTTGTATTGGTTGGAACTGGGGTTTAATGGCATAATGGCAAGAAAATTGGTAAGGGCGATTTATTGAGTATAAGTATAGCTGAATTATTTTGCATGAGATTGAGTTGGTAATGAAGTGATATGCCCTGTGCGTTAGTTTAGTAGAAGATAAGGTAGAGAAGGAGTTATTAGTTAAGGTGAATTGGTGTTTACTTGAAGTATGAAAGGATTTATTGACGGTGTTTGTCATGCAAGAAAATTATAGATTATTGATGAAGTTTTGGCGGATTAATGTTTCCAGATGTTTGGCATGTAATAAAATTGTGTGTAAGGTTGGGTTGTAAATCATGTTTAGCCCTAACTATTAAGTTTGAACAGTTGATAGCCATGAAGGTAGAGGTGATTATTTCTTGGTTAATGGTACTAATTTTATGGGGGCGATCTAATAGGCTTGAAAGTGCATGCAAGAGGTTAAGTTACTTGATTCGTAATGAAGTATGATGTGGTATGTATGAAGTAGAAGTATGCCAGGGTGATATGAGGTTGTGGTATTTTCTAAGGATATTGCATGTTGTGTGTGGCTAGTAGTACTGTTAAGTTGCTAGATAGAGAAAGACTAGTTAGATGGTACATGGTGTTCTCAATGGCCAAGTTAAGAAGTTATAATTAATGATGTTGATCCTTTTTATATAATCTTAATTCTCATGGTTTAGAAATATAAGTTTGCAGGCATGATTCTGGTAGACTATGACAGAAGTGGTATGGTCCATCAAAGGTTTGGAGATATCCATGTTTAGTGTTAGGAGAATCTAAGTTGGTGAATGTTTAAGCTATTATATGATGACTTTTGGGGCTATAGAAACCTAAGCGTTGAATCTTAGAAGGAGATATTAGCATTGGTCGCTATACATGAAGATATTGTCTTAAAGTGTAAGTTTAGTTATATGTGTATTGTTATATCCCCGACTCTAGAGTAAAGTGATTTCAGTTTATACCAGAGTGTATATAGTGGTTCATAGACTTAGCATAATGGATTAAATCTAAGGGGGAGATGATAGAACGAGTAACCAAGTCAAGTTTTCAGATGCTAATAGACGTGCCAGTAAGTTGTAGAATTGGCCGTGAGAAAGAACAATGCTCAATCTATTCTAATTTCAATGGTTTACCTCAGTTATTCCGACACATACTCATGCCTTATGTTTCAGTTTCCTGATCATAGCTCATGTTCATTCATGTGATAAGGAATCATGTACTCTCCTAGTTCCTAGTATGATGAGTTCCCAGTTTGTTTAGCAGTTAGAATAGCTTTTTATAAGTTATGAATTCCAAAATTCAGATCATGTAGTTCATGACTCTTGTACACATGTAATACTCTTAATGATCAGTAAAAATTCAGATTTATATCAGGTACGTCCTCAGATTAGATCTCTTAATCTGTCCACGCTGTGAGTTCTCTATTCCTCACGCTTTAGTAGGGTATCAAGTTATGCTTAGTACTCCCCTTATGTTTCGGATCTATATTCTAATTTGCAGTGAAATTTTCCCTTAGGTCGAGATAGTGATGATGAACAGTTGTTTAGATGGGAAAGATTAAACATTTCTTATTGGTGAAAGATGGTTGTATGCTTATTTGAGTTAAGGCGGTAATTGTGGAGTAAGATTGAGGCCGAGTCTTTGATACGTGTCAAGGTTAGTTGAAGTTTTATGTGTTATATTTGGGAAATATTATTGTGCGCTTGTTTTATGTAAGTCTATACATTGAAAGAATTTTGAGGTGAAGTTTCATGTATGGCTTGGTTAGTTAAGGATATTTTATGTGTATCATCTAAATAGTGTAGGGAAGTTGTTATGGATAGAAGTATTAGAGAATATGAGAAATATGCTTTATGAGTGGATGTTTAAAAGTGCATATGTGGGTAAGAAGATAGGCTTGAATGTCATGTTTGTATGATATGGATTGATGCCTTGAGTGTTTGTAAATGTCTAATTCGAAGTTGAAGGTGATTGTTGGAGTGCCAATAAGAATTATGCAGGAGATGAGGAATTGTGAAATGCAGGGTATGCTTAATTCATGATTCGGACTAGTACTACCGTATTATGTGGTGTGTCTTGTGATTTTGAGTTAGGCTTGAAGATGATGAGGGGATTTAGTTCAGTTTAGAGATTAGTAGATGGAAATATCAGCGGCCATGTGAGAAAATATAAGTGGAATCAATGAGCATAGTGTTTAAGGGGAAAGTATAGTTGAGAGAGTATTTTAGAAGAGTGGCTAATCTTGAAATAAAAAGTTGCAATGCCTAAGGTTTGGTAATTCTATCCTAGTTTACGAGTTATATGTTTATATTCCATGCTATAGAGTAGTATCATTGTTGTGATTCCTTAGTGGGATGTCTTGTGTAACTCATGTCAGAGATTCATTGCTCCCTAATGCTACTAGAACTTCTTTAGAAAGAGTGTTGAAGAAATACTCCAGTTATGTATAAGTGTCCAGTATAATTCAGTTTAACAGTCAGGCAGATGAGTTACTGTGGTTTTCTACCTTTTGACCAAGTCCTACTATCTAAAGTCCAATGCGTATGACCATCCTAAAAGATAATCTATTTCATCTGTGTAAGTTGCGAACTCAGTTCAGTCCAAGCATCATGTTTCAGATTAGTTATGATCCTAAATTTTTCAAGCTATTTTAGCTCAGATAGTGTAATACCTTTGTACGATCTAAATCCTGTTGCCTCATGATAGGTACTTACCTAAGTTAACACTTCCAAATCCAATGTGTGTAATTTGAGCATAAAAGCTTCAGGGGAAATCCTAAACTATCAGCATGAATCAGCTCCTTGAAATAAGTAAGGGCAAGTCAGGTCAGAATTCAGTTTCATGATAGAAGTTAAAATGTTTTAAATCAGTTATATCCTTTCTTAGAAGACACATTAGGTCCGAGTTATTCCATACCTTTAAGCTTCAACGTTCCTACACATCATTCAGGGACGAATGATCCCAAAGGGGAGATAATGTAACACCCCGCTTTTTGGGCTAGGACGAAAAACCGTCATTTCTATGCATAAATGATCTAAAATACATAAATCCTATGAAAATGTTCCATGTTAATCAATTATGTAGTGTGGGAAATTGAAGTGCTTTTCGTCAATATAAGATTCAGCCAAATCCGATACCCGGGCAAGATGTTATGGCTAATTTAAGTCCTAGTCGTAAAATACTGTCATTTTGGTGCTTTATATGTCGCGGAGGTGGTCTTTTTCAAATTCCAGTAGCCTAGCGTGATTATGGCACATCGCACTGAAGTTCCAGGTCCCAACCAGTGGGACAACGCGATGGCTCCGCGTCGTGGTGACCCCAAGAATTCCATTCATCAATTTCAATGAGCCATCATGACTGTGGCACATCGCGGAGACCCATAAAATCGGGTTCCTAGTTATATTTTATTCCATCTAGTTAAGGGTATATTAGATATTTTCCAGGCCCTCTTAGCACCGTAAACACAGGATTATACTCCCAAGTCACCACATTATTCATTTTTTCTTCAAAAAAATCATAAGAACACTCTCTCGGGGTTCAAACTAAAAACCCAAATAACTTAAGATTTAACCGTGCGTTTTCAAGATTGATTAAAGATTTGAAATTCCCAAATCATAGGTTTCAAAAATAATCCACTAAATTCCTGAACTGAGGTACGTGGGGTTTTCCTAAAAATCTCATGGACATAGAAATCATGATTTTAAAAAAGGGGTTTTTGATTTATGATTTATAATCATGTTTTAGAAGTCTCAATGACATTGTTTTGGTCTTTAGGCCTTTCCCCAAATTGATTGCAAATTCTATATATATATGTATGCATGTGTTTAAGGATGAATATTCAATTGAGAGCATGAATTATAATGAATCCCTCTCTTGATATGATTTTCCCATTATTCGTATGATATGGATTATTTTGGAAAGCATGATATGAAAGGTCTTGATTTATATTATGATTTGAACATAATCGTTGAATAAAAAGAGAGGGTTGTGCATGTAGATAAGTGTTGAATATGCATATAATGAAAGAGTGCATGGTTTTGCCAAAAGTACATGACCACCATATGTTTGAAGAATTCTTGCATAGTTTTGACTTATGTTTCAGAACATGAAATCTCTTATACTATTTGTATGTTTGGGTGGTCTAAATTGAGTTTTAATGAAAGAATCATGCATGATGCATTATGGATCATAAAAAAGACTTGCAATTCTTGGTGTGATGACACCAACTGAGATAATGCCATGTTAATTCATAACAAAATAGAAAACATATTTGAAATCAGATTTTCAGATTTTTGAAACTAGAATGATGCATGTTTTAAAAACAGACTAAAATTGGGCATAAAGAGAGCTTAGGTGGTTCCCCGTAGAAGGCATGAGTTCAAACACTGATTGCCCAAAACCGTGATTTGTCGATTCGGGTATATTATTATATGCTGGACTAATGCCCTATGCCGTATTAGACTCAGACACTCCAACCCTTGCGGCACACTTTGGTTGGGGGCTTCCCCTCCGATTCAATGGTGGATTTCATATAGCCTATGGAATATCAGACTTGTAGGGAGTGCCACCTAACTCAAAATTAATACAAAGATCAGAGACTGCATTGACAGAAAGGTTTTATTATTATCGAAGATGCCCATGTATTTTGGAATATATTTCATATATGATGTTTTATGACTAGATCTCCACTAATTTATTTATATCAAAAGTTTATTTTGGATTGCTCTATGTACTAGTACAATTGTATTGACCCCCTACCTCCCAGGTTCGGAGGCTCAGTCTAAGGGCCCATTTAATCAATAGAGTATCCAGAGAGAAGTGATTCGTGCAGTGGTGAGCCTTCTTTGTTCCAGAAGGCCTGTTATTTCAGATTTTGTTATTTGTTTGTTTTTGTCTACTAGGGGCCTTGTACCATCTTTTCAGATAGTTGTCTTTAGATCATGTAGTAGAGATTTTGCAGACTGTTCCAGATATGGTTTAATTGATTTCGGATTTCATTCCTTATTGTTAAATTGAATCTAGAGTATGACCATGTTTTCGTATTAGACTATAATTCCACATTTTTCTTTTATTATATGAATGTTGTGTATGATTACCAGATCAGATATAGTAGGACGCCCGGGCCTCCATGATTCGGGATGTCCGTCACGGCCAGGCCCTAGTTCGGGTCGTGACACTTAAATAGCAAGAAACTGGATAGTAAAGTATGTGAAAGAGAAAGTAAAAGAATAACAATTTTATGTGAAAACTCCTTGCTCAAGAAAGAAAAACCATGACCTTCCTCCAGTATTTCTAAGCTCCACCAATATTCAAGTAACTTAAATATAACTCTATTACATCATGTATTAACCTCCTAATCCTTCTCCTCTTAGTAATAATTCTATTACAAGGAGAAACTTGTAGTTACTCTACTACACCACTACCCAGCAAACTCTAACTAAGTAAAAGATGATGACAACAAGGAGTTTGGAACTAAAAAGAATACCAACATCTACTAATAACAATAAAAGCAGTAGATAACATTTGTAACCACAATACAAAGTCTATAATATGACAACAAAATGAAATACAACTTTGTGAGCTATCAGTTCCCTATTGCAGATAAGGCTTTGATTCAAGAGCTTCAAGAGAAATATTTGTTAAGAGTATATGGAATCTTAGTTTTCTTGTTCTGGAAGATGAGAAATATATATATAGGATAATAAAACCTAGGATTAATCCTATTGACTGATGGGAAAAAGTACAACAACTTTCTCATAAACTTTTTTAGTTTCATCCAGCCGTGTAGTTGACTATGATAGTGATGTGTAGGCCCAAGCAGGTCCCTAAGTAGTTGTAGATTTGTCATCACACATTCATGATAAACCAGGTCCTAACATGGAGTTTGCTAATCATCAAAACTATGAACATAACAATTCCCTCTTTTTTTATGATGACAAACCTATGCACATCTTCAAGTTTATGCAAGCATCCACACTATACACAACACTTTATACCAATAATCTTCAATCACTGGGGAGCATCAACCTATTCCCCATGTCACTGATACACTACTGGCATCCTCCATCTATTTATCTCAACTTGTTCCCGCTATCTATCAACACATAAGGTTCCCCCAAGTATGAGGAATCTATCTCCATTCATAATCCTGCCTTCTTATTATAACACCACATACACAACACAGACAACTACTTCTAAACTTCCTTATTTTTGCATTTTCAAATTAACAAATTGTAAACTAGGCTTAGATAAGCATACATGTTAATTCATGGACATTGAGGCTACATTTACATGAACAAGAAAGATTAGACAAGATAAAAGAGAATAGCACAAAGTGGACTCACGTAGAAATCAAACAGGATAGTATCAGAAAATATTCAAAGAAGTGGCTATAGTAAATAAAAGTAGTAGATCTATAGTAAACCAGGGCTTTAGATACAAGAATAGATAGGACGTAGTTGTATGAGGAGGGTCAAAACAAAAATTGGGAGCAGGTTCTGTGGTCTAGTAGGTCACAATTCATCCTCTACCCCCTGATTTTTCATTCTTTTGTAAAGCTTTTAACTATGGTATCCCTTTCAATTGGGGATGGTACTATAAATACTCCTTTTCTTATTCTTGTAAATTTTAAACTATGAATAGATTCTCAAGAATAAGCAAGTAAAAGGTCAGTATTTCTTGGGAGGATGACATTTTTGTAGGAGTAAAAATGGATATGACACTCCTTCTTCCAAATAGAATCCACTACTTAAGAATAGAGTGTGATACTAACCTGACTGGGGACTTGGACCCTACATAATTTTCTGCACACATAGCACTTTGAGTTTTCTCACTTTCTTTCCTTTATTCTCCTTCTTCCATGGGTCTATATCTACATAAGATATGAGATTGTATTAGACATGTGTGGAATAATCTACCACAGATACATTTTCACCAAATCATAGACAAATTTATAGGATTAGGAAGAGAAATATGCTTTTAACTTGGTCTCATCAGCCCTAGTTTTGTTCCATTTTTTTCAAACTATTCCATACCAAGTGACTTAGTAAAGATGTCATCAATTTGATCTTCTATGCTACAAAAAACCATCTTGGTCAGCCTTTTCTCCGCATTATCTCTGAGGAAGCGATGCTTGATGTTAATGTGTTTAGTCCTTTTATGTTGAGATGGATTTTTTGCCATGTTGATAGCACTTGTGTTGTCACAAAGTAAAGGCACACAGTCTTAGAGAAGCCCAAAATCTTTAAGTTACTGCTCGATCTATAGTAATTGAGCACACCATGTGGAAATAACAACATATTTAGCTTCAGTAGGGGAGAGAAACATTAAATCCTGCTTCTTAGTACCCCATGAGTTTAAGGAAGATCTAAGAAAGTGAGCCATGTCTGAGGTACTCTTTCTATAAACCTGGTAGCCAGTATAGTCAATATCAACATAATCTACCATGTCAAAATTATCTCTAATAAGGTAGAATAGGACTAGGTCAGAGGTTCCTTTGAGATATCTTGGAATTTTTTTTGCAGTTTTCAAATAAGATTCCTTTGGACTAGCTTAAAATCTAGCACACATCCCAACACTAAACACAATGTCAGTTCTACTAGCTGTCAAATAGAGTAGTGAACTAATGATTCCTCTGTACATAGTTTTATTAATAGAGGGACCAGGTTCATCTAAGTCCAGTTTAGAAGAAGTTCTAATAGGATTATTTATAGGTTTTTCATCCTCCATATGGAACCTTTTGAGCAACTCATGAATGTACTTCTGTTGACATACTGTACTCCCAATTGTGCCTTGCTTAATTTGTAGCCCAAGGAATAAATTGAGTTCTCCCATCATACTCATCTCAAACCCACCACTCATTAACCTGGCAAACTCATCACACAGGGAACTGCTTGTAGCTCCAAATATGATTTCATCCGCATAGACCAGAACAATGAGCAGATTTCTTCCTCTGGCCTCCAAAAATAAGATGTTATCAATCTTTTCTCTTTTGACACCCATTATCCCCCAAAAACTTGGAAAGTCTCAAATACCAAGCTCTCGGAGCTTTCATCAATCCATACAAGATCTTGTCTAATTTGAAAACATGATTGGGAAAATCAACATTCTCAAAACCTAAAGGTTGTTTCACATACACCTCTTCCTTGAGTATACCATTTACAAAGGCACTTCTTGCATCCATCTGAAATAGTTTGAACTTCATATATAAGGCAAATGTAATGAGAATTCTTGTTGACTCCATTCTAGATGCTAGAGCAAATGTTATATCAAAATCTATGCCTTTTTATTGGTTGTAACCTTACACCACACGCCTATCATTGTTCCTGATAGGATTGCCATACATATCATCCTTGTTTCTGTACATCCACCTAGTCCTTATAATAGTTTTTTCTAAGGGTCGAGGGACCAGGTGCCACACTTTGCTTCTTTCAAATTGGTGAAGCTCTTTTTGCATTGTATTGATCCAACTAACATCTTTTAAAGATTATTTTACATTTTTGGATTCAATTTGAGACAAGAATGCATAGATAGAACAAATATTTTTTGCTCTATTTCTTGTTTACACGCCTGAGTCTAGAGAAGATAATAGGTTGTTAAAAGGTTGTGAGGAATGATGCTTCCGACTGGATCTATAGGGAGTGGGATGACTTACACTGGGACCAATTCTCATTGAGGTATTACCCCTGGGAGAATGATCATTTCCTTCATTGGGTTGAGGATCAAGTTCTGCAGCATGACTTGTAAGGAACCAACATTCTGATGATTTGCTGAATCTTAATCTTTACGTCCCTAATCTGATCCCTGTGAGTCAACATCATTATCACCTTCATTATACTCTTCTAGAACCTTTAGGGGATTCATTGAATCATCTTCATCATTAGGGGTACTACCTTTACTCATATTACTAGCTTCATCAAATATAGCATAAACATTTTCTTCCATAGATTATATTCTTTTGTTGTACATCCTGAAAACCTTGCTGGTGGAGGAATATCAACCAACACTCCTTTATTACTCCTTATATTAAACTTTCCAAGGTCATCTTTCCTATTATTCAACACAACGCATTTCCATCCAAAAGGCTTAAAGTAGCTCAGCATAGGATTTTTTTGTCATGAGCTCATAAAGAGTCCTATTCAAAAGGGATCTGACAAGAAACCTATTGATCATATAACATGTTGTGTTAACTGCTTCATCTTAAAAGTTGTGAGATATCCTTGCATCAATCAACATGGTCCTTCCAACATCCATAAGGGTCCTATTTTCCTTCCTACAACATAATTTTGTTGTGGTGTTCTAGGAGATAAGATATTGTGACTTATACCAAGCTCAGTGCAGAATTGAGTAAACCCTATATTTTCAAATTCTGTTCCATTATCTGACCTAAGTCCAACAATCTTATATTTATATTTCACTAGCACTTGTCTAGCAAAAGCCTTAAATACAGGAAATATTTCTTCCTTGGATCTTAATAAGAAAGTCCAGGTAAATCTGGAATAGTAATCCATAATAACCCAAATATACTTCATTAATCCCCTATTGGAAAGCTTTACAAGTCCACATAGATCTATGTGAAGGAGTTACATAGGCCTAGATGTGATCACTTTCTTCTTTGGTTTAAATGAGGATTTGTTTTCCTTTCCTTTTACACATGCACTCCACACCTTAGAATTGGCAAATTTTACTTTTGGAAAGAGTTGAACCAGGTCCCTTTTCTCTAATTTGTTCAACATTGAGAAACTAACATGACCCACCCTTTTTTGCCATAGCTCAATAACATTTTTTTGCACACTAAGGCAAGTCATATTCTTAGAATTGCAGGACCCCAGATCAGCGATATATATAGTTTTATTCCTCAAAGTATTCATCATTTTTTACCATCTTTTAGATAAGTAAGAGTGAACTTATTTAACTTGAACCTAACTTCATTCCCTTTGCTATAAATCTAAGAAACACTTAATAAATTAAACTTGAGACCATCCATAAAATGAACATCATTAATTGGGTGGCTTAAGTTGTTCCCAATCTTTCCAATTCCAACAATGTACCCTTTACTACTATCACCAAAGAGGCACTATTTCCTTCATAGGCCTTAAGTGAGAGAAATTCTTCAATTCTTCTAGTCATGTGCTTTGGAAAACCACTATCCCTGATCCAGTGGTTGATGTATCGTCTAGCTTTGCCTTATAATGCAATCATTGATTAGTTCTGGTAACCTATTTTGGTTTGAGCTCCCAGAATGATGTCGGAGGAAAGATCAGATTCATCTTTGTCCAGCTAGGTAAATTTCTACCTATTATATTTAAGGAAGAGAGTTCTTTCATTCTCCTTAATACATTAGTTTTAGAAGGACATGAATCTCTTGTGTGTCCATTTTTTCCACAATGAGTACATAAAAAGTTATCCTTGACTTAGACATATTTGTTAAAAGGATTGTAAGTAGGATAAACATTGTGGAAACCCAACCCTCTTTTATTGCTTAAACCCTATCTATCAAGGCTTGTTAATTATTTGGATAAGGTGGTACCTTTTAGATCATCCTCAAGATCAGCCTTGACATGAACCATTTCACTCTAAAGTTCATCAATCCTCTTAAGTGAGACAGTCAGATCTACATTAGCCTTAGTCAGTTTTACTTCTAACTCAAGTTGAATCTAGTTTTCTCACTTTTCCCTTTTGAATTAACCTTAGACACTTCACTAATTATTTTATTTAAGGAATTATTTTCAAGGGATAGTGACTTGCTAGTTTCCTGAAGTTCAACAACTTGCACACTTAATTTAACTACCTCTTCTTCATATTTCAAAAGTCTTTCTTCAGTTATTTAATATCGTTAGTGAGATCACTGATAGTATATATGAGTCTAGTAGCAAGAGACTTTAACTCTTTAAAAGAATAATTTCTGAGGTTTTGTTTGATATCTAAAAGGGTTGCCTTGTCATCTTCGTCATCATTTGAGTTTGCCATCAAGGCAAAGAGAGAGTCATAGACTTGGACAACATCTTCTGCCACCATCATAGAGACATCTTCTTGTTATTCAGATATATCAAAATCATCGGAGGAATCAATCAGAGTAGCTATGACTTGCATTGAAACCCTATCAACTTCACCTTTTCTGATATACTTTCCTGGGACCCAGTCCTTGCCTCTCTCCTTCTAACCACCTTGCTTGACATACTCGTTGTATTATAACTTGTGCAAATTACCGTCTTTGATATAATGCCTAAGTTTTTCACTTTTATGACATGTATGATCTGCTCTTCCTTCTTTCATATATTTTCTAGATTCTCCTCTTTTGGGTAGAGGTTCTGATTTTCTCATGTATTTGAGGACCCATTTGGTAATGTAAGCTATCTCTTCATCCTCAACATTGGTGATCTCCTTCGTTACTTTCAGGACTAGGTTTTTTCTCCACCTTGTCTTCACCTTTAGATTTTTCTTGCATCTTCAGAATCTCATAAGTCTTGAGATTTCCTATCATCTCATCCATGGTCATATCTTTGGCTTCAGTGATGGAATTAACCTTACTCCCCTATTACTTAGGAAGAATACTCAAAATCCATCTAACCTGTTTGGTGGTTCTAATATCCACATCCAAACAATAAAGCTCATTGGTTATGGTTGTGAATATAGTGTGCATCTCCTACATAGATTCACCTTCTGTCATGGTGAAAGTCTCATATTGGGTGGTCAGCATGTCCACCTTTGACTCTTTCACCTGACTAGTTCTCTCATGGGCTTTTTGAAGATAGTCCTAGATTTCTTTTGTAGACTCAAAAGTGGAGATCCTATTGTACTCATCAGAACCAATGCCACAAACAAAAAACTTTTTTGCTTTGTAGTTCTTCTCAACCTTCTTCTTTGTCGGAGTCATAAAATTCCTTTTTAGTTTTAGGAACATAAATAGTCACTTCACCAACCTTTACTGCCCTTATGGGAACAAAAAAGTCATCTACAATAACATCTTACAATTTGAAATCTTCTTCCATGATAAAATCATACATCCTAGTCTTTGACCACCCATAATATTCTTCATTGAATCTAGGTAGTCTAATGGTAGACTGGCCTTTATTAAGATTTGGAGGAGCAACCATGTTTAATATCCTTCCAAGTATTAACCTTTCTCACAAAGACCTTGCTTTAATACCAATTTAAGAGTTGATGCAAGTTGCTTTCCTACCTTAGGAATGGTACGAAATAGACTTAAATAGAAAGAAACTGAACAGTAAAGTATGTGAAAGAGAAAGTAAAAGCCACAACAATTTTATGTGGAAACTCCTTGCGCAGGGGAGAAAAACCATGACCTTCCTCCAGGATTTCTAATCTCCACTAATATTCAAGAAACTTGAATAAAACTCCATTACATCAAGGACTAATCTTTCTTCTCTAGCTCTAGCTTTAATATCACCTAACTCTAGATGAAAACAATGAGTTTGGAACTAAAAAGAACACCAGCACCTACTAATAAAAATAACAACAGTAGACAACATTTGTAACCATAATTCAAAGTCTCAAATACAATAAGAAAATAAAATATAACTTTGTGAGAAATCAGTTTTCTATTGCAGATGAGGCTTTGATACAATAGCATCAAGAGAGATATTTATTATGAATATATAAAATCTTGGTTTTATTTTTGAGGAAGATGAGCAATATATATATGAGATAATAAAACCTAGGATTAATCCTATTGGCTTAAGGGAAAAAGTGTAACAGCTTTCTTACTTACTTTTATACTTTTATCCAGTTGTGTAGTTGATTGTGACAGTGATGTATAGGACCAACCAGGTCCCTAAGTAGTTGACACTTTGTCATCATACATTCTTTAGGAACCAGGTACCAACATGCAATTTTTTAATCATCAAATCTAAGAACTTAACACATAGAATATAACACAGTATCATATAGCATAGCATTGTGTTAGAGTTGGATAGAATTGTATAGACACTTTCAAGAACACTTTGGGCAATACAACAAACAAAGTAGAAAAAAAGAAAAAGAGAAAGAAAATACAGAGGTTTTAATTATTGAATTAATTAGACCAACCAATAACTTTTGAGAGATCTTTTTTAGTGAAGGATCGAAAACATATATGGGGATTGCTTGGTACATGGGTTAAGAAGGAATGTCTCAGGATTAAGTCTGTGATGAAATTTAGATTACGTTTTGTAGATACATTGTAACGCCATGAGTTTGTATATCGGATGCTACACGGTGCTTACGAACTCTAAGGACCACAAGCTAACCCATAACTGATATCTGCTATGAGCACTGAATAATAATACTGAAATAAATGCAGAAAATAGGATGAAATGCTATAAGGTTCAAAATCTATAAATACTGATAAAGAATATCAACTGATAATACTAATCTGTAAAACTGAATACTATCTGAAAGTCTAGACTGAAAAGCCTCTAAACTGAATTATCTAAAAGTGGAGTTGATGGGACAGTCCCCTAACAAACTCCATCTACTAAAATACCTTATCTACTTAGAAACTAAAATAATAAAATATCCTCGATAGATGAGGACTCACTACTAACTCTAACACTACTGGCTGAATCTGAATTTATCTATGCATGGTAGGGAACCTGAGCATCTGAACCTATGATATAAGGTATCATAGCACAAAGAAAGAGTATGCATCAGTACATGGAATGTACTGGTATGCTAGATGAGGTAAGCCTGAATGCAAGGGTTTATATGCAAGAAAAATAAGTGACTGCATGATATAGAGTAATTGAACGTGAATGTACATGGATAACTGATACTACTGTAAATACTGAGTATGCACTACTATGCATATAAATAGATACTTTGACTGAAATTGTCTGAAGCTAAGTCCTGAGATCTGATATTGAGTAATTGATATCTGAAGTTGCTGATAACTGAGTTACTGATACTAATTGATTATGTCTAACGGTCCTGATTCTGTAGAACTGAACTGAGTTCTATGTTAAACACTGAACTAAGACTGTACGAGGTAATCATCTAACCGACATGCCCCAAATAAGATAACTGAGTTTGGGTTCAACCTGAGACCCCAGTTGGAATGGTATCAGTACCGTCCCATGGGTAAAGACACTAAAGAGTTACCCTCTACTAGCAGGTGCCCTAAATGAGAATAGTGGTACCCTCTACTGGTAGGTGAAGCACCTCATCAACCCTTAACTATTAGGTTTGATATATCAACCTAAGATGGCTACATAGTTCTGAAACACAAGGATTACTTTTAAGGATCACACCCTCTACTGGAAGGTGAGCCTCTATCCTAGGGTTTACTCTGTGCTGAATCCTACTCCCAACTAAAAGACACTGAACTGAGTATACTGAACTGGACTGGACTGATACTAAGTTTACTAAGTTTTCCTGAGTTTTGTAATTGACTGGATTCTACTGATTGGGACATAACTGATACTATTCTATAACTGACACTGGCTCTAGGTACACAACAAAGTATCAGGTATTAAATACCCCAGGACCCGATAGATGTAATGCCCCAAATCTGTACCCCGGATGCTACATGATGCTCATAGTCCCAAAGGACCACAAGCTAACCCATGACTGATACCTGCTGCATTAACTGAATAAAAATACTATAATTAGGTGGAAATCTGCCTTAAGGTTCAAATCTAAAATAAATTCTGAGTACGGTACATCAATACCAAAACTAAACATCTGTCTACAAATACACTAGTCTGAAAAGCCTCTACTGTCTAAACAAGGAGTTGATAGGACAAGTGTCCAACTAACTTGGCTACTGAAGTAAATTGAGTACTAAAATACTGGAATAATAAATCTGTCCTCGAAGAATGAGGACTTACCACTAGTGTACTACTGATGGATCGGGCTGCTAAGTATGATCGAGAGCCCGTGTGTCTGAACCTATAATATAAGACATCATAGCATAAAATAAAGGTATGCATCAGTACTTTGAATGTACTGGTATGCAAAGTGTGGTAGGCTGAGATGCATGGGTTCATATGCATGAACAATACTTATTGAATAACATGAGTATAACTGATTGAGAGTACATGCATAAAATATGTAAACTGTACTCGAGGTCATGATAACACTGGATTCTAAGTTATAAATTTTTGATTTACTAATATCTATGTTTACTGATACTGTATTACTAATAACTGAGTGAATGTATCTGACAGTCCTGATTTTGTGAAACTATTCTGATTGACTTGTCTAACGGTCCTGATTTCTGTAAAACTGTACTGAGTTCTATACTGAGACTAAAACTTAAACTAATACTATAAGAGGTAATCATCTAACTCACATGCCTCTTTCTGGATAGATTGGGTTCCAACCTGTAACCCTAGTTTGAAGTGTGTCACTATCGTGCCATGTGTAAAGACAATTGTGAGTTAACCCTCTTTGACAAAAAGCTCTTTTGTCAACCCTCACTGGCAGGAAATCTCTTATGAGATGTATCAAACCTAGTTTGGAAGGAATATATCTTAACCTATGCTGGCTATGTAGTTTTGTAATGCAGGGAATGATACTAAGGGTCAAACCCTCTGCTGGCAGGAACGCCCTCATCCCTGGGTTCGCGATACTGAATCCTACTCCCAATTGAATAGACACTGGACTTATTTCTAAACTATACTAGACTGGACTGAAATGTTATGGATTATACTATTTAACTGAACTGAACTAATTCATTGAGTTATGTTACCTGACGGAGTACTATTGACTTCTGTTAACTGATGGGATACTACAGAGTTTTATTAACTAGCTGAATTTACTGAGGTCTGAACTAAATATTAAACTGTAACTGGTTTCTGGGGCTACTGTTTGAGACATTACTGAGATTGTTCTGTAACTACCATAGCTCTAGGTAACAACTATGTTTTTGGGTATTGAATACCCCCAGGACTCGATAGCATGAAAATAAATAAATTATAGCATAAACTTAAAATGAATAACCATATGCACTTAGTCATAACTCATTCATAGAGACATGCTATCAAACACTTGCATGATATAACTTGCACATAAGCTAACATGACATAATTTTATTCCTTCTTCTTTGTTCACATGAGCAATTTATCAAACACTTGGAGAACATAATCTATGCAAATGACACTAAACAACACATAGGCATCATAATTTAAATCCCTATTTTCAATTTCAAGGGTTTACATGGATTCACATGATTCTATACATATACCAAATAACTCTACATGAAACTTGTATCAAAAAATGGATTAAAAACCCAATTAATCATTATAATTATGAATATAATCAAACCCAACATGACATTCATGAAATCAATACACTTGAAGTTTTAAAAGGAGTTTATTAAACTCCAAGGATGGAAGGGACCCTTGGATGAACACTTGACATACCTTTACGATTAAATTTTAAAAGATTGATGGTAAGTGCTTGAGCCTTGAATTGAATTTAAAATCTCTTGGGTTTTTTTCTTGAGAAGAACTTGTGAAGAATGAATTTGCTCTTAGAAGAGTTTAGTTTTGTGTTTTGGGGCTGATAGACATGGGAAAAAGACCCAAATACCCCTGAGAATGTATTTTTTTTGATGACTGAAAACTGACCTAGTGATGCATACCCCAACGCACCTTGTCATTGGCATCAATGAGATGGCCAACGTGCAGCGTCATGTCCGTATTGGTTCACTAGAATTTGCACTAGGAGCTAAAGACAAATATTCATAAACGCGATGGGCAATGCGCCATGTTGAGATTGTGTTGATCCACTGGTTTGAGCTTTCAAATGTGTTTCAAACAAACTCCAAAAAATCCAAAACTTATCCGGGAACACCCACTGATATCCCTGATCATTATTCAACCTAAAAATCATTACTTTAAGGTCATGAGGTGATGAAATAGAGTCACCAACCTACGAAGGCTAAAATAACACCATGTCTGAATACTTAGCAAAAATTTTCTAAGTTTCGGACTCTTTAACAAGCTTTAAAGGACTGAGTAAAGTTAGGATTTTGTGAGGTATTAAAATATCTCCTCCTTAGGAACATTCGTCCTCGAATAAGGATGGCTGAGCTGAGAATAATGATAGACTAGATTTAGATATAGGACATGCACAACTGTAACACGATTTCATGACTGGCACTACTGATATACTGAAATTTCATACTCAACATGCATATCTGATGCATGAGTACATAGCTGAACAAAATTCATGAATGCATGACTAAAATTGCTAATAAGCTAAGTTTCTCATAGTGAACATGCATATCTGATGCATGAATACATAACTAAAAAATGCAATGGTAACTAATACCAAGTCTATAAGGGAAATCTGAGCATGGAATTTAGTAAGTTCAAGGGAAAATTATTATCTTAGGTTGAGTTTGAGTTTACGGAGAAAATGTGAGGATATTTGGTCGCCATATTTTCTTCTTCTTCCCAAGTAGCTCCCTTAAAGGACTGATTCCACCAAGGAACTTTGACTAGAGGGACCTCCTTATTCCTCAGTCTGGGAATCTGACAATTAAGGATTTTGACTAGAATCTCCTCATAAGAGAGGTTGTTCTGAACATCTATACTCCCTACAAGGATTACAACTGCTGGGTCACCTATATATTTCTTTAGCAAGGAGACATAGAACACTGGATGAACTGATGCTAAATCTGAAGGCAACTCAATAAGGACCGACATATCAGGGACTGAGTTTGCACTTCTTACCAAACCTCTTCACTACTTTTATAGGAGAGATCTTTGAATACACATAATCACTACTCTCAAACTCAAAATCCTTTCTCTACACATCTGCATACAATTTCTATCAGCTTTGACCTGTCTTAAACCTTTCTCTGATCAGTTGAACCTTCTCTAAGGTGTCAAACAAGAAGTTAGGCCCTACCACTACAGCCTCTCCCACTTCAAACCAACCAATGGGGGACCTATATCTCTACCTATAGAGTGCCTTAAACGGAGCCATTTGAATATTGTAATGATAGTTGTTGTTATATGCTAACTTAATCCAAGGTAAGTGGTCATCTCAACTACCTTTAATGTCTATCACACATGCTCGTAGCATATTCTCTAAAGTCTGAATGGTCTTTCTACTTGACCATCTGTCTGAGGGTGAAAGGATGTATAAGGTCGGCTTGGGTACCAAGACCCTTTTGGTAGGCTTTCTAGAAATGAGAGGTGAACTGTGCACCTTTATCTAAGATAATGGACAATGAAACCCTATGTAATCAAACAAAATCTCTAATATATAGCTTGGTATAGTCCTTCGCTGAATAAGAGGTATGGACTGATAGGAAATGAGCTAATTTAGTTATCCTGGCTACAATGACCCAAACTATATCATGCTGACAATGAGTACGAGACAAAACTGTCATAAAATCCATGTTCACTTCTTCCCACTTCCAAGTAAGAATATTAAACTCCTGTTTGGATCTACTAGGTTGCTGGTGCTCAATCTTAACATGCTGAAATGTTGAGCAGTTGGCTACAAACTCTACAGTATCACAAATCACGGTATGTCTTAGTGGCACATGGATGAATAGAGTAATGTGTATCATGCACTTATGCAAGAATCTGCTGTCTCAGGTCATCTACAACTGGCATACATCGGCGAAGCTGACAACGCAACACACCATCTCTCCCTTGGGAGAAAACCTCTATCTTCTGATCTATGACTAATTCTTTCAACTTAACTAGGTTGGGATCCCTATCTAGCTTTTCTTTCACCTCAGAAACCAGAGATGATTCTGAACTGCCCTGCACCCATACATTACCTTTTGCTAAATCGACTAAGCTGACACCCAGTCAGGCAAGCTAATCAACTTCCTAAGATAACTTTCTTTTACCATCCTCCACATAAGCAACACTGCCCATAGACATCCTACTTAGCACATCAACCACTATATTGGCTTTACCTGGATGATATAGAATGCTCATATCGTAGTTCTTTAAAAACTCCAACCACCTTCTCTGATGGAGGTTTAGGTTTTTCTGAGAGATTACATACTGTAGGCTCTTATGGTCTATGAACAAATCGATGTGCACACCATACAAGTAGTGCCTCTAAATATTTAAGGCAAATACTACAAGTGCTAACTCAAGATCATTGGTTGGATAGTTTTTTGATGGTGCTTAAGTTGTCTAGAGGCATAGGCTATGACCTTACCTCTCTGAATAAAATACACCACAAACCAACCCAGGAAGTATTACAATATACCACAAATCCCTCTGAACTATCTGCTAGAGTCAAAACCGGGGCAGTAGTAAGTCGCTCTTCAACTATTGAAAACTCTTATCACAAGAATCTGACCACTAAAATTTGACCTTCTTCTGAGTCATTCCGGATATAGGGGACGCAATAAATGAAAATCCCTCAACAAACCATTTGTAATAGCCATCCAAACCCAAGAAACTTTGGATATCTGATGGAGAGATAGGTCTGGTCCAGCTTCTCACTGCTTCAATGTTTTAGGGATCAACTCTAATGCCATCAACAAAAATTATATGACCAAGAAAGGCTACTGAACTTAGACAAAATTTGTACTTACTGAACTTGGCGAATAACTGATGTTTTCAGAGAGTCTGTAATAATATTCTAAGATGGTGTGCATCATTACGCTCACTGCGGGAGTAGACAAGGATGTTATCTATGAAGACTATGATGAACATGTCCAAGTACTACTTGAACACTCGGTTTATCAAGTCCATGAAAGTTGTTGGGGCATTAGTAAGGCCAAATAACAAACTAAGAATATAAAGTGACCAAACTGAGTTCTGAAACTTGTTTTTGGAATGTCACATTCACTAACTCTGAGTTGATATAGCCTGATCTGAGTTCTGTCTTAGAAAATTAACTTGCACCCTAAATTTAGTCAAACAAATCATCGATGCTGGGAAGTGGATACTTGTTATTGACCGTGACTTTATTTAGCTGATGGTAGTCTATAGATATTCTAAAAGAACTGTGTTTCTTACACACGAATAGAATAGGTGCACCCTATAGGGAGATATTGGGTCTGATGAATCCCTTATATAGTAGGAATTTCAACTATTCTTTTAATCCATTAAGTTCTACTGGAGCCATTCTATATGGTGGAATAGATATACGCTAAGTATTTGGAAGAAGGTATATTCCAAAGTCGATTTCCCTTTTGGGGGAAACTCCTAGAAGATCTTCAGAAAATATGTCTAGGAGTTCACATACTACTGATACTAACTCAAGAGTAGAGGTTCTGATCTAGAGTCCTGGACTCAAACGAGATGGTAGACATATCCCTTAGATATTAATTTCCTTTCCCTAAGGTAGAAAATAAGTTGACCCCTAAGTGCTGAATTACTACCCCTCTAATCTAGGACGGGATCTTTTAGGAACTGAAACTAGATAATTTTATTTCTATAGTCGGCTGAGGCAGAGCAAGAATGAAGCTAATCCATTCCAAGAATGACATCAAAATAGGTCATCTCTAATTCAACTAAGTCTGTTAAAGTGACTTTCTGAGATACCATAACCAGACAGTTCCTATATACCTATTCGGCTATGATAGATTTACCTACTAGGGTAGAGACTGAGAAAGGCTCTGCTAGAATATTGGGACAGATTCTAAAGTCAACAACTATATAAGGAGTTATAAAATACAAAGAAGCTCCTACATCTAGCAAAGCATAAAAATAAAAATGATAAAATTATAACGTGCAAGTGACCATATTAGGAGAAATTTCGTGATCTTGTTAGGACTGAAGTGATTAGAATTGGTTTAGGCATTTCCCACTGATGATACTAGAAGTGGCACCCTACTGATTCAGGCGATCGAATGGAGCTGAAGAACGGTTATACTGACTTTGTGAGCCTACCTGAGGACACTATCTAACTCTGTGGCCTGGCTTGGCATATCCAAAACATACATCACTGCAAACTCTGCAGGCACCCTAATAGTTTCTACTATATTTTTGGCAGAGAGGATTTGTTTTGGTACTGCTAAAACTACCCTGGGGTTTATGGCCTAATTCCCTATCTCTATTACCATCTCAAAATTTTAGCATAAGAAAAATAGCTAAAGAAGGAGATAAGACTGATGATTTTAGGAAGAACTGAGAATGATTATCACTCTCTAACTTAGGCTGGATAAAGTTGAAACTACCTATTCTCGCTCTCTTGCTCTCTCTCTTCTTTTCCCTATTTTCAGCCTCCTCTATCTGCAGATCATGGACCATGAGTCTGGATATATCTATCTTCTTAATCAACATTAGATATGGACAATCTACTCATCTTAGATCAGCTATCTGCTACCAAATATGGAGCGTATTTGGCTAATTGAGTAAACATAAAAGAATACTCTTATACCGTCATATTGCCATACTTAAAATTTATAAATTCCAAAACCTTCGGTTTTGTTAACTCTAGCGAGAAAAACCTATCTAGAAAATAAAATGCAAATTCCTCCCATTCTATGGGTCCTACATCTGTGGCCCTCTCTACTTTCCACTTTTTGAACTATGAGTAAGCCACATCATGCAACTGATATGCAGCTAACTCGACACTCTCACTAGCTGGTCACCCCTATAATATCTGTAACCTTCTACACCTTATTAAGAAATTTCTATGGGTCCTTATCTGACTTTGACCCGATAAAAGATGGAGGGTTCATTCGGGTAAAGTCCTAAATCCTGGCTGTAGTAGTATTAGCCACTGGGTTGGCTGGAACAACAACTGGGTATAAATTTTGGGCTGCCAAAGAATAAGCTAGGGTGGTTAAAACTGCTCTAAATTCAGTTTGGAAGACATGTGCATCCATAGATTATATTGAGAGTTTAACTTGAGCTCATGCTTACTCACACGACGTTAATACTAATAGAAGGGAAAGCTTTGTCGTTATCCCTCGCTGGTAGGAAAACTTAAATAAGTGTATCAACCCTAGTCTGGTAAGAAAATATCTCAACCTCTGCTGCCTACATAGTTCTGTAACACAAGGACTGATACTAAGGGTCAAACCCTCTGCTTGCAGGAATACCCTCATCCCTAGGTTTGCTCGGTGCTGAATCGTACTCCCAGCTGAATAGACACTAAACTGATTTATAAACTGTACTAGGCTTGACTATTCTAACTGAACTAAACTAAGTTCACTTAGTTCCATTAACTGATGGAGTACTACTAACTTATGTTAACTGATGCAATACTACAGAGTTCTGTTGACTAGCTGAATTTACTGAGGACTAAACTGAATACTAAACTATAACTGTGACTGGTTTCTGGGGCTACTATTCGTGACCCTACTGAGACTGTTCTGTAACTTTGATAGCTATAGGTAAGAACTAAGTTTTTGGGTATTGAATACCCCTAGGACTTGATAGCATGAAAGACATACATCATAGCATAAACTTGAAATGAATAACCATATGCACTTAGTCATAACTCATTCATAGAGACATACTATCAAACATTTGCATAATATAACTTGCACATAAGCTAACATGACATGATTTTTTTCCTTTTTCTTTGTTCACATGAGCAATTTATCAAACACTTAGAGAACATAATCCATGCACATAACACTAATTAACACATAGGAATCATATCAAATCCTCATTTACAATTTCAAGGGTTTAGCATGGATTCACATGATTCTATACATATACCAAATAGCTCCACATAAAACTTGTAACAAAACATGCATTATAAACCCAATTAATCATTATAATCATGAATATAATCAAACCCAACATCAAATTCATTCACTAAGTTCATTTGAAGTTTTAAAAGTAGTTTCTTGAACTCCAAGGGTGGAAGGGATCCTTCGATAAACACTTGACATACCTTGACAATTAAATTCTAAAAGATCGATGGTAAGTTCTTGAGCCTTGAATTGAATTGAAAATCTCCTAGGGTTTGTTCTTGAGAGGAACTTGTGAAGAATGAATAGTTTTTGCTCTTAGAAAAGTTTAATTTTGTGTGTTTGGGGCAGATAGACGTGGGAAAAAGACCTGAATTCCCCTGAGGACGCTGTATTTTAATGACTAAAAACTGAACTAGTGATGCGAAGACCAACACGCCACATCGTTGGCATTGACGTAATGGCCAACATACCACATCAAGTCCGTGTTGGTTCACTTCAATTTGTACTGGGAGCTGGACAAAAATATTTATTGATGCGATGGGTGTCGTACCGCATCGAGATCGATTCGATCCACTAGTTTGAGTTTTCAAATGTGTTTCAAACAAATTTTGAAAAATTTAAAAATTATCCGGCAACACTCACTAATATTTTTTATCATGATTCAACCTAAAATCATTACTTTAAGGTCTTGAGCATAATGAAATAGAGTCGCCAACCTACGAAGGCTAAAATAATACTAAGTTTGAATACTTAGCTGAAAGTTTCTAAGTCTGGGACCCCTTAACAAGCTTTAAAGAACTGAGTTGAGCTTAGAATTTTGTCGAGTCCTACAAATCCATAAAAAAAGGCATAGTATAATCTTGAATAACATAACAATTCTCACTTGATCATAATTCATTCATAGCTCCATTTCATCAAACACTTGTAATGCATTAACTTGTACAAAAATAGGGGATGCATGCGATCATGTTATAATGGCACTATTTCATCCACTTAGGCATATTATCAAACACATGGGCAACATGCTTTGGTTATACAACAATCAACTCATATATTATCATGGTTACATAAATCATCTTACAAATTGAAGGATTTATCATGAAGATCATGTAATTCAACACATATGATGATTAATTTCATGAAAGCTTGTAATTTAATCATGGACTGAGACTCAACAATAACATGAACATGAAATCAATTCAATTTCAAGAATGTAATTCATAAATCAACAATCTTTGAATGTTAAAAAATGGATTCGTGGACTCTATGGGAGAAAGGAACCCATAGAGGAACACCTAGCATACCTTGGGTTGTTAATTCTTGAAGTTCTTAGATAAATTCTTGAGATTAACCTTGATTTCTTAGAGCTAGCGTTTGGTTTCTTGAGAGAGAATGTTTTGATTCTTGAGAAAATAGTGAAATAATTAGCAACTTGTGCTCTTTTAGGGCTTAATTATGTGTTTAGGCTGACTGGGATGAGGAAAAGGTACTTAAAAGTCCCTTGGATTTAAAACTCAGAATGAAGTAAAAAATCCCGATTTGGCATATTGGTGCGATGCAGTACTATCATGCTGTGTCTCTGGAAATTTGACGACTTGGAAAATGCATAGTAGCACGACATAGTGGTATCTGTGTGCGATCAGGAATTTCACCTCGACATGGTGATATCGCGTAGCTTTACTGGTAAATAGATAATTATGAATTCAGGGCTCGATGCAATGCACCAATATCATGATGGAACACTGGAATGTGACCATTTCCATTTGGTTGGCCTCTGCGATGCGTTGATGGCTAAATTGGCACACTACTATACGAAAATGCCTCTAACATTTTTCTCGGGTATCGGATTTGGGCAAATTTTTTATCGTTGGAAAGCTAACTGAATTTCCTACGTATTGGCAGCCTATAAATAATAAAATACTGTGTATTTCAACAATTTAATACAGGGTAACCTATGCACTGAGGGTTAATTTAAGCTAGGGAAATACGGGGTATTACAATATCTCCCCTTTCGGAACATTCATCCTCGAATGAGACTGACTAAGCTGAGGAACAGTGATAGACTGAGCTTACACACAAAACATACACACTGAAATATGACTACATGACTGAACTACTAACAAGCTGAGTTCTCATACTGAACATGAACATCTGATGCATGGAATACATGACTGAAGTTACTGATATGCTGAATTTTCATACTGAACATGCATATCTGATGAATGACTACATGACTGAAATGATTCATGAATGCATGACTTAATATGCAACGGTAACGAATACCAAGATTATAACTGTAACTAAACATGGAACTAAATAGAGTGAAGAAAGACTATTACCTTAAGATGAATCTGAGTTTGCAGATAAGAGATGAGGATACTTGGTCCACATATCTGCTTTTACTTCCCAAGTAACCCCTCAATGGACTGATTCCACCAAAGAACATTGACTAAGGGAACTTATTTGTTCCTTAGTCTGCAAATCTGATGATCGAGAGTTTGGACTGAAACCTCTTTGAAAGAGAGATTATTCTGAATATCTATGACCTCTAAGGGAACTATGACTTGTAGGTTACCAATGCATTTCTTTAGCAAGGATACATGAAATACTGGGTGTACTAAATCTAGATCTCAAGGTAACTCAAGCTCGTAAGCTATCTATCTTAAACGACTAAGAATTTTGTAAGGACCAATATATCGGGAACTGATCTTTCCCTTCTTGCCAAACCTCTTCACCCCTTTCATAGGATAGATTTTGAACAACACAAATCATTAAGGCAAATACAACTGCTTCTAACCCAAGAACATAGGTTGGATAGTTTTTTTCATAGGGCTTAAGCTGTCTAGAGGCATTGGCTATGTCCTTACCTCTCTGTATCAAAACACACCCTAAACTAACCTTGGATTTATCACAATATACCACAAATCCCTCAGAACCATCTGATAGAGTCAAAACTGAGGCTGTAGTGAGTCGAGTTTTCTACTCCTAAAAACTCTTCTCACAAGAATCTAACCACTGAAATTTGACCATCTTCTGAGTTAATCTGGATTTAGGGGATCCAATAAATAAAAATCCCTCAACAAACCATTTGTAATATCTATCCAAACACAAGAAACTTTTGTTATCTGGTAGAGAGATGGGTCTGGTCCAGTTTCTCATTGCTTCGGTCTTTTAGTGATTAACACTAATGCCATCACCATAACTAATATGGTCGAGGAAGGCTACTGACCTTAGCTAAAATTCAAACTTACTAAATTTGGTGAATAGCTAATATTTTCTAAGAGTCTGTAATACTATTCTGAGATGGTCTGCATGATTATGCTCATTACAGGAGTGACAAGGATGTCATTTATGAAGACTATGATGAACATATCCAAGTACTGCTTGAACACATGGTTCATCAAGTTCATGAAATCTACTGGAGAATTAGTAAGACCAAATGACATGACTAAGAATTTGAAGTGACCATACCAAGTTCTAAAAGCTATTTTTAGAATGTCACATTCCTTGACTCTGAGCTAATGATAGCCTGATTTGAGGTCTATCTTAGAAAAGTAATGGGCACCCTAAATTTGGTCAAACAAGTCATCAATTCTAGGAATTGGATACTTGTTTTCTACTATGACTTTATTTAACTAATGGTAGTCTATACATATTCTGAGAGAACTATTTTTCTTACGCATGAATAGAACTGGTGCACCCTACGGGGACACACTAGGTTTGATGAATCCCTTATCTAGGAGGTCTTTCAACTATTCTTTTAATTATTTGAGTTCTTCTGGAGCCATTCTGTATGGGGAAATAGATATGGGATGACTATCTGGAAGAAGGTCGAATTCAAAATCGATTTCCCTTTTGGGAGGTACTCCAAGAAGATCTTTGGGAAACACATCTGGGAATTCAAATTCTACTAATACTAACTCAAGAGTAGGGGTTTTTGTTCTAAAGTCCTAGACTCAAATGAGATGGTAGACACATCCCTTTGATATCATTTTCCTTGCCCTAAGGTTGGAAATAAGCTAACCCTAAGTGCTGAAGTACTACCCCTCCACTCTAGGACGAGCTTATTCAGAAACTAAAACTGGAAAATTCTATTTCTGCAGTCGACTGAGGCATAACAGGAATAAAGCCAATCTATGCTGAGAATGACATCAAAATCAGTTATCTCTAATTTGACTAAGTCTGCTGAAGTTACTTTCTAAGATACCATAATAGGATAGTTCCTGTATACCCTCCGGGCTATGATAGATTTACCCACTGGGGTAGAGATGTCGAAAGGCTCTATTAGAATTTTGAGATTGACTCCGAAGTCAACAGCTATATAAGGAGTTACAAAAGACGAAGAAGCTCCTGGATCTAGTGAAGCATAAACATGCAAATGATAAACTTGTAATGTAACACTGACCATATTAGGAGAAATTTCCTGATCCAGTTGGGAATGAAGTACATAGAATCTTTTTGGGCATTTCCCACTGGTGGCACTGGAAGTGGTACCTTGCTGATTCGAGCGATTGGACGGAGCTGAGGGATAGTTATGCTGACTCTGTGAGCCCACCTGAGGACACTGTCTGACTCATGGCCTGGATTAACACATCTAAAACATACGTCATTGCCAGCTCTACAGATACCCTAATGGCTTCTACCACACTTCTGGCAGAGAGGATTTGTTCGGGAACTGCTAACACTACCCTGGAGTTTAGGGCCTGCTTTCCTATCTCTATTACCATCTCTAAATTTTGGCATAGGAGCACTAGCTGAGGACAGAGCTGGGACTGATGATTTTTGGCAGAACTGAGAATGATTTCCACTCTCTGACCTAGGCTGGGTAAATTTGAAACTACCTATTCTCGTTGTCTTACTCTCCCTCTCTTTTTCCCTATTTTAGCCTTCTCTATCTACTGAGCATGGACAAGAAGCCTGGATATGTCCGTTTCCTTAATCAACATTGAGGTCCTACACTTTTTGACCACACTACTAGACATACCAAACATAAACTTACTCATCTTAGATATGCTATCTGCTACCACATGAGGAGTGTATTTGGTAAATTAAGTAAAATTAAGAGAATACTCTTGTACCATCATATTTCTGTACTTTAAGTTTATAAATTCCAAACGCTTCACTTCACTTAACTCTAGAGGGAAGAACCGATCCAAAAAAGCAAAAGAAAATTCCTCCCATTCTATGGGACCTGCATCTGTGGCCCTCTCTATTTTCCACTATTTGAACTATGAGTGATCCACATCCTCTAATTGATATGCAGCTAACTCGACACTGTCACTAGCTATTACCCTCATAATATCTGTAACCTTTTTCACCTGATCAAAAAATTCTTTTGGGTCCTTATCTGACTTTGACCCACTAAAAGATGAAGGGTTTATTTAGGTAAAGTCTTGAATATTGGTTGCAGCAGTATTGGCCACTGGATTAGCCGAACGATAGCTGGAAGTTCATTCTGGGCTGCCACGTAATGAGATAGGGTGTTGAAAGATGCTCTGAATTCAACTTGGGAGACATCGCGTCTAGGGGATCTGCCCAAACGGGCTGAGGTGCTGACTGATTTTCAGTTCTTCTTTTGTTAGACTTTTTAGGAGGTATGTTCTATAAACAAAAAGGAGAGAATGGATTAGACTGAAACTTTAACATGAGCTCATGCTCACTTGAATGACTTGAATACTGAAAAAAGGGAAACCTTTCCTAAAACATCTAATAACCTACTATCCATAAGTGTGGGGCACTACACACCCATGTACAAGACTCTACTAGACATGACTTTCAGACTTCCTAGGACTCTATTAAATCTTAGGCTCTGATACAGAGTTTGTAACACACCGAGTCTGTACCCCAGATGCTACACGATGCTCATAATTCTGAAGGACCATAAGCTAAACCATGACTGGTACCTACTGCATTAACTGAATAACAATACTGTAATTATATTAAAATTAGGCAGAAATCTACCTTAAGGTTCAAATCTGATATAAATACTGAGTACGGTACATCAATACCCAAACTAAAAATCTGTCTACAAATACTCTAGTCTGAAAAGGCTTTACTGTCTAAACAAGGAGTTTATGGGACAAGTCCCCAACTAACTCCAACTATCGAAGTCAATCGAGTACTGAAATACTGGATTAATTAATTTATCTTCAAACAATGAGGACTCACCACTAGTCTGCTTATTATAGACCAGGCTACTAAGTATGATTGGGAGCTCGTGCATCTGAACCTATGATATAAGACATTATAGCACAAAAGAAAGGTATGCATCAGTACTTTGAAAGTACTGGTATGCTTAGTGATGTAGGCTGAGATGCATGGGTTCATATACATGAACAATACTAACTGAATAACAAGAGTATAACTGAATGAGAGTGCATGTATGAAATACGTAAACTTTAACCGAGGTCATGATAACACTGGATATTGAGTTTTGAATTTTTGATTTATTGATATTTGAGTTTACTGATATTGTATTACTGTTAATTGAGTGACTGTATCTAACAGTCCTAATTCTGTGAAACTATTCTTATTTTTATACTAAACTGAGTGACTATGTCTGACAGTCCTAATTTTTATAGAATTGAACTGAGTTCTATACTGAGATTGAAATGGAAACTGAGATTGTGAGAGGTAATCATCTAACTGACATATCACTTTCTGGATAGATTAGGGTCCATCCTGTAACCCCAATTGGAAGGGTATCAGTACCGTGCCATGGGTAAAGACAATTGTAAATTAACCCTCTCTGAAAGGAAGATCTTTTGTCAACCCTCCCTGGCAGAAAAACTCATATGAGATGTATCAACCCTCTTCTAGAGGGAATATATCTCAACCTATGCTGGCTACGTAGTTATATAATGTAGGGATTGATACTAAGGGTCAAACCCTCTACTAATAGGAATGCCCTTACCCTTGGGTTCACTCAGTGCTAAATCCTACTCCCAACTGAATAGAAACTGGACTGATTTCTAAATTGTACTTGGTTGGACTGAACTGTTACTGATCGTACTGTCTAACTAAATTGAACTAAGTTCACTGAGTTTTATTAACTAATGGAGTACTACTGAATTCTATTAACTAATGAGATACCATAGAATTCTATTTACTAGCTCAATTTACAAAGGTATGAATTGAATTCTGAACCATAACTGTGACTGATTTCTGGGGCTACTATTCGTGTCACTATTGAGACTATTCTGTAACTTTCATAGCTATAGGTAACAACTAAGCTTTCATTTATTGATCATAGCATAAACTTGAAACGAATAACCATATGTACTTGGTCATAACTCATTCATAGAGACATGTTATCAAACACTTGCATGATATAACTTGCACATAAGTTAACATGACATGATTTTGTTCCTTTTTCTTTGTTCACGTGAGCAATTTATCAAACACTTGGAGAACATAATCCATGCACATGACACTAAACAATACCTAGGCATCATAATTCAAATCCCCATTTACAATTTCAAGGGTTTAGCATGGATTCACATGATTCTATACATATACCAAATAACACCATATGAAACTTGGAACAAAATATGGATTAGAAACCCAATTAATCGTTATAATCATGAATATAATCAAACCCAACATAAATTCATTCAATCATGTTATTTGAAGTTTTAAAAGTAGTTTCTTGAACTCGAAAGGTGGAAGGGACCCTTGGATGAACACTTGACATACCTTGACAATTAAATTCTTAAAGATCAATGGTAAGTTCTTGAGCCTTGAATTGAATTTAAAATCTCCTAGGGTTTGTTCTTGATAGGAACTTGTAAATAATGAATAGATTTTTCTCTTTGAAGAGTTCAATTTTGTGTTTTGGGGCTGATAGACGTGGGAAAGAGACCTGAATTCCCCTAAGGATGCTGCTTTTTAATGACTAAAAACTGACCTAGCAAAATGCAGACCAACGCGCCGCATCATTAGCATGGACTGATGGCCAACATGCCGTCTGCACCAGTTAACTGGAATTTTCACTAGGAGATGGAGAAATATATTCATCAACACAATGGGCACCGTGCCGCATTGAGATCGCGTCGATCCACTGGTTTGAGCTTTAAAATGTGTTTCAAACAAAGTTTGAAAAATCCAAAAATTATCCAGCAACACTCACTGATATTTCTGATCGTGATTCAACCTAAAAATCATTATTTTAAGGTCATGATGGTCGTGAAATAGAGTCGCCAACCTACAAAGGCTAAAATAACACTAAGTTTGAAAACTTCGCTAAAATTTTTTAAGTCTGGGACCTCTTCACAATCTTTAAAAAACTGAGTTAAGCATAGAATTTTGTGGGGTCTTACAATATCATAAAAGAAGGGCATAGCATAATCTTGAATAACATAACAATGCTCACTTGATCATAATTCATTCATAGAGGCATTTCATCAAACAGTTGTAATGCATTAAATTGTACATGAATAGTGGATACATGCGATCATGTTATAATGACACTATTTCATCCACTTAGGCATATTATAAAACACATGGGGTACATGCTTCGGTTATACAATAATCAAAATATATAATTATCATGGTTACATAAATCATCATACAAATTGAAGGGTTTATTATAAAGATTATGTAATTCAACACATATGATGATTAATTTCTTGAAAGCTTATAATTTAATCATGGACTGAGACCCAACAATAACATGAACATGAAATCAGTTCAATTTCAAGCATGTAATTCATCAATCAACAATCTTTTAATTTTTAAAAATGGATTCGTGGACTCTATGGGTGAAAGGAACCCGTAGATGAACACCTAACATACCTTGGGTTGTTAATTCTTGAGATTGACCTTGATTTCTTGGAGATAGGGTTTGTTTTCTTAAGAGATAATGATTTGATTCTTGAGAAAATAGTGAAATAATGAACAAATTGTGCTCTTTTAGGGCTTAATTACTTGTTTAGTCTGACTGGGATGATGAAAAATTACTTAAAAGCCCCTTGGATTTAAAACTTAGAATTAACTGAAAAATCCTGATTTGGCATACTAGCTCGACGCGGTGCTTTTGTGTTGTGTCTTTGGAAATTTGATAACTAGAAAAATGCATGATGGGGCAATGCGGAGGTACCGCGCTGCCACACTGAGTGCGACCTTTATGTTCACCACGACGCAATGGCGTCGCATAGCTTTACTGGTAAATGGACAATTGTGAATTGAGGGCTTGGGCCGATGTGCCAATATCATGATGGAACACTAGAAATTGACCATTGCCATTTAGCTGGCCTCTGTGACGCGTTGATGGCCAAATTGGCACACTGCTTTATGAAAATAGCTCTAACTCTTCGCTTGGGTATCGGATTTGGGAAATTTTATATCGTTGGAAAGCTAACTGAATTTCCTATGCATTGATAGGCTCTAAAATAAAAAATATTAAGTATTTCAATAATTTTATATAGGGTAACCCATATACTGAGGGTTAATTTAATATTAGGAAATACGGGGTATTACAATATCTCCATCTTGAACTTCCTATGTTATACTATTCAATTCTCGATGATGAATTGATTGGATAGTTTAGCTATTATTATTCATGATATTGATACGATTCAAGATCATTGAGAGGTAATATTTATTCATTGAATTTACAGGCCAAAGATTTACAGTTATAGACTGAGCTTACACACTAAGCATGCATACTAAAATATGACTATATAACTGAACTACTGACAAGCTGAGTTCTCATACTGAACATACATATCTGATGCATGGAATACATGACTGAAGTTACTGATAAGCTGAATTTTCATACTGCACATGCTTATCTGATGCATGAGTACATGACTGAACTGATTCATGAATGCTTGATTGAATATGCAATGGTAACGAATACCAAAATTATAACTGTAACTGAACATGGAACTGAGTAGAGCTAAGGAAAACTGTTAACTTAAGATGAATTTGAGTTTGTGTAGAGGAGGTGAGGATACAGGGTTCGCATATCTACTTCTGCTTCCTAAGTAGCCCCCTAAATGGATTGATTCCGCTAAAGAACTTTGACTAAGGAAACTTCTTTGTTCCTTAGTATGCAAATCTAATGATCAAGGATTTGGGCTGGAACCTCTTCAAAAGAGACATCATTCTTAATATCTATTCCCTTTAAGGGAACTATGATTTCTGGGTCACCAATGCATTTCTTTAGCAAAGAGACATGAAATACTGGGTGTACTAAAGTTAGATCTGAAAGCAACTCAAGCTCGTAAGCTACCTTTTTGAAATGAGTGAGAATTCTGTAAGGACAGACATATCGGGTATTGAGCTTTCCCTTCTGGCCAAACCTCTTCACCAACTTTATGGGATAGATTTTAAAGAGCACAAAATCACCGATCTCAAACTTGAGATCTTTTCTCCTCACATCTACATATGATTTTTGTCGGCTCTGGGTAGCCCTAAGCCTTTCTATGATCAGCTGAACCTTCTCAAAGGCACCAAACACTAAGTCAGGCCCTACTAATGCAGCCTCACCTACCTCGAACAAACCAATTGGAGATCTATATCTCCTAACACAAAGATCCTTCAATGGATCCATCTGAATTCTGGAGTGATAGTTGTTATTGTATGCAAATTCGATCAAAGGGAAGTGGTCATCCCAACTACCCTTAAAATTGATGAAATAGGCTCTTAGAATATTTTCTAGAGTTGGAATGGTTCTTTTTACTTGACCATCTGTCTAAGGGTGGAAGGCTGTACTGAGGTGAACTCGAGTACCAAGACCCTTTTGGAATGCTTTCCACAAGTGAGAGATAAATTGGGTACCTCTATGTGAGATGATGGATACTAGAACTCTATATAACTTAACCAAATCTTTGATATAGAGTTTGGCATTGTCCTCAGTTGAATAGGAAGTATGAACTGACTTGGTCATCTTGTCTACAATAACCCAAATAGAATCATGTTGATGACTAGTATGAGGCAAACTCGTCACAAAGTCCATGTTTACTTCTTCCCATTTCCATGTGGGAATACTGAACTCCTGTATGGATCCATTAGGATTTTGGTGCTCAATCTTAACCTTCTGACATATAAAGTACTTAGTTACAAACTCTACAATATCTCTTTTCATCCCACTTCACCAATAGATCTCCCACAAATTGTGATACATCTTAATGGCCCCTAGATGAATAGAATATCGCGCACCATGCGCTTCTGCAAGAATTTATTCCCTCAAGTCATCTACACCTAGCACACATAAACGACCCTAGAAACACAACACACCATCTCTCTCTTGGGATAAAATCTCTATTTTTTATTTCTGACTGACTCTTTCAATGTAACAAGACTGGAATCTCCATCCTGCTATTTCTTTACTTTGGAAACTAGAGATGATTTTGAACTATTCTGCACCAATACACTATCCTCTGCTGAATCGAATAAGCGGTTACCTAGTCGGGTAAGCTAATGAACTTCCTGAACTAACTTTTTCTTATCATTCTCAACATAAGCAACACTACCCATCGACAATCTATTGAGAGCATCCTCCACTATATTGGCCTTGCTCGGGTGATACAGAGCACTCATATCATAATTATTTAACAACTCTAACCACCTTCTCTTATGCAAATTCAAATATTTCTAAGAGAACACATACCGAAGGCTTTTATGATCTATGAACACATAAACTTGCACCCCATACAAGTAATGCCTCCAAAACTTTAAGGAAAACACTACAGCTGCTAACTTAAGATCATGAGTCGGGTAATTCTTCTCATAGGGCTTAAGGTGTATAGAGGCATAGGCTATGAACTTACCTTTCTACATGAGGACACAACCCAAACCAACTCTGCATGCATCACAGTACACAACAAACCGATCTAAACCATCTAGTAGAGTCAAAACTGGGCTAAGGTGAGTTGAGTCTTTAATTCTTGAAAACTCTTCTCGCAAGAATCTAACCACTAAAACTGGACTTTTTTCTGAGTCAATCTGGACATGGGGGACACATTAGATGAAAATCCTTCAACAAACTAACAGTAATAGCTAGCTAAACCCAAGAAACTTAAGATATCTAATGGAGAGATGGATCTAGGCCAATTTCTTACCGCCTTAGTCTTTTGCGGATCAACTCTAATACCATCACCAGAAATAATATGACCAAGAAATTCTACTGACCTTTGCTAAAATTTGCACTTACTAAATTTGGTGAACAACTGATGAGTTCTGAGAGTCTAAAGTACGATTCTAAGATGATCTGCTTGATCATTATCACTACGATATTAGAAAAAAATGTCATCGATAAAGACTATAACAAACATGTCTAAGTACTGCTTGAACACGCGATTCATTAAGTCCATGAAAGCTGCTGGGGCATTAGTAAGACCATAGTAGATGACTAGAAATTTAAAGTGACCATACCGGGTCATGAAAGCTATTTTTAGAATGTCACATTCTGTGACTCTGAGCTAATGATAGCCTCGTATAAGGTTTATCTTAGAAAAGTAACTAGCACCTTAAAGTTGGTCAAATAATTCATTGATTCTGGGAAGTGGATATTTATTCTTGACTGTGACTTTTCTCATCTTACGATATTTTATACACATTCTAAGAGAACCATCTTTCATATGCACAAATAAGACTAGTGTGCCTCACCAGGAAATGATGGGTCTGATGAATCCTTTATCTAAGAGATCCTTCAACTGTTCTTTTAACTCTATGAGTTCTGCTAGTGCCATTCTGTATAGAGGAATATCTATGGGTTGAGTATCTGGAAGAAGGTATATTCTGAAGTCAATTTCCCTTTTGAGGGGAATTTTGGGAAGATCTTTAGGGAACTAATCTAAGAATTCATTTACTACTAGAACTAACTCAAGAGTTGGAGTTTCTGAGTTAGAGTATTTGAATCTTACAAGATGGTAGACACATCCCTTGGATATTATTTTTCTCACTCTAAGGTATGAAATCAACTGACCCTTAAGCGTTGTGGTACTACCCCTCCATTCAAGGGTTGGTTCATTTGGAAACTAAAAATAAAATTTTCTATTTCTACAATCAACTAAGGCATAGAATGAATGGAGCCAATCTATGCCGAGAATGACATCAAAATCCACTATCTCTAGCTCTACAAGGTCTATTGTAGTAACTTTCTGAGATATCATAACTGGACAGTTCCGGTATGCTCGTCGGGCTATGATAAATTTACCAATTGGGGTAGAAACTGAGAAAGGTTCTTCTAGGATTTTTGGACTAACTCTAAAGTTAATAGCTATATAAGGAGTTACGAAAGATAAAGAAGCTCCTGAATCTATCAAGGAATAAACATATAAATAGAAGATCTATAACATACTAGTGACCAAATCATGAGAGTATTCCTAATCTTGTCTAGATTGAAATGCATAAAGCCTATTTGGGCGTTGCCCGTGCCACCCGACTGATTCGGGCAACCTGACTGAGCTAAAGGATGGTTATACTGACCCTGTGAACCTAACTGAGAACAATATCTAAATCTGTGATCTGGCTTGCCACACCCACAACAAACATCACTACCAGCTAAGCAAATACCCTGATGATTTCTGCCACATGTGTGACAAAGAGGATTTATTCAAGCACTGCTGACACTATCTTTAGATTTAGAGCCTGATGCCTTATATTTATTAGAATTTATGAACTTAGGTACTAGAGCATTAGTTGAGGAAGGAGCTAGAACTGAAGATTTTAGGTGAAACTGGGAACAATTACCTCCCTCTGACTTAGGCTTATTAAAATTGAAGCTACCTATTCTTGCTCTCTTATTCTGCCTCTCTCTCTCTCTATTCTTAGCCTCTTCTATCTACTGAGCATGGACCATGAGCATGGATATGTCTATCTCCTTACTCAACATCATAGTTTTGCACTCCTTAACCATACTATCTGACACCCCAGACATGAAATTACTCATTCTGGACCTACTATCTGCTACTACATAGGGAGAATACCTGGTAAACTGGTAAATTTGAGGGAATACTCTTTGATACTCATACTACCCTGTCTGATACTTATGAACTCTAACACCTTGGCTTCTCTCAACTCTAAGGGAAAGAATCTCTCTTGGAAAGCAATAGTAAACTCTTCCTACTTATGGGCTCTGCATCTGCGCCCCTATCTACCTTCTACTGATTAAACCATGTATGAGCTACATCGTGTAGCTGATAGGAAGCTAACTCAGCACTCTCATTAGAAGTCACTCCCATAATATCTGTGACTTTCTAAACCTGATCGAGAAACTCATGTGGATCTTTTTCTGGTTTAGATCCTGAGAATAGGGGAGAATTCATTCGGGTGAAATCCTAAATCCTTGCTATAGCAGTATTGGCCACTGGGTTGGCTAGAATAGTAGTTGGCCATTCATTTTAAGATACTACAAAATTGGCTAAAGTGGTGAACGCAACTCTAAATTCTCTATGAAAGACGTGCTCGTCCAGGGGATTTGCCTGAACGGGCTGAGGTGCTGACTAATTTTCGGTTCTCCTTTTATTAGTCTTTTTGGGAGGGATATTCTATAAATAAAAGGCATAAATAGATTAGACTGAGATTTTAACTTGAGCTCATGCTCACTCGCACAACATGAATACTGAAAGAAAAGAAACTTTTCCTAAAACATCTCATAGCCTCCTGTCCATAAGTGTGGCGCGCAACACACCATGCACAAGACTCTACTTGATTTGGCTTTCAGACTCCCAATGACTTTTTTGAAACTTAGTCTCTAATATCAAGTTTTTAATGCCCCGAGTCTGTACCTCGAATGCAATACAGTGCTTACGACCCCAAAGGACCATAACCTAACCCATGACTGATATCTGCTATAACCACTGAATAATAATACTGAAATAAATGCAGAAAATAGGTTAAAATGTTATATGGTTCAAAATATATATATATATACTGATAAAGAATATCAACTGATTATATTAATATATAAAACTAAATACTATTTAAAAGTCTAGTCTGAAAGGCCTCTTAACTGAACTGTCTGAAAGTGGAGTTGATGGGACAAACCCCCAACTAACTCCATCTACTAAAATACTGCATCTACTTAGAAACAACAATAATAAAATATCCTTGATAGATGAGGACTCACTACTAACTATAACACTATTAGCTGAATCTGAATCTGTCTTTGTACGGTCGAGAACCTGAGCGTCCGAACCTATGTATGGACATCATAGCACAAAAAAAAAGTATGCATCAGTACATGTAATGTACTGGTATACTAGATGAGGTAAGAATAAATTAAAGGGTTCATATGCATAACAATAACTGATTGAATAATAGAGTAACTGAGCGTGAGAGTACATGGATAGCTAAAACTGCTGTAAATACTGAGTATGCACTACTGTGCATATAAATAGATACTATGACTGAGCTTATCTGAAGCTATGTCCTGAGTTCTGTTACTGAGTAACCGATAGCTAAAGTTACTGATAACTAAGTTTTTGATACTAATTGATTGTGTCTGACAGTACTGATTCTGTAGAACTGAACTGAACTCTATTCTGAAGACTAAACTGAGATTGTGGGAGTTAATCATATAATCAAAATACCCCAAATAAGATAACTAAGTTGGTGTCCAACCTATGACCCTAGTTGGAAGGGTGTTAGTACCGTGACATAGGTAAAGATACTAAAGAGTCACCCTCTACTGGCAGATGCCTTAAACGAGAATGGTGGTACCTTTTACTGGTACGTGAAACACCTCATGAACCCTCAACTGGTAGGTTTGATATCTCAACCTATGCGGGCTACATAGATCTGGAACACAAGGATTGCTTCTAAGGATCACACCCTCTACTGGCAGGTAAGCCCTTATCCTTGGGTTCACTTGGTACTGAATCCCACTACCAACTAAAAGGCACTAAACTGGACTAGATTAATACTGAGTTTACTGAGGTTTCTAACGTTCTGTAACTAATTAGATTCTACTGATTGGGACATGACTAATATTATTTTGTAACTGACACTGGCTCTAGGTACACAGCTAAAGTGTCGGGCATTAAATACCCCCAGGACTTGATAACATAAAAAAGACATAGCATAATCTTGAATAACGTAACAATACTCACTTGATCATAATTCAATCATAGAGGCATTTTATCAAACACTTGTAATGCATTAACTTGTACAATAATAGGAGATGCATGCGATAATGTTATAATGGCACTATTTTATCTACTTGGTATATTATCAAACACATGGGAAGCATGCTTTGGTTATACAATAATCAACACATATACTTATCATGGTTACATAAATCATCTTGGAAATTGAAGGGTTTATCATGAAGATCATGTAATTCAACATATATGATGATTAATTTCATGAAACATTATAAATTAATCTTGGACTGAGACACAACAATAACATGAACATGAAATCAGTTCAATTTCAATTATGTAATTCATAAATCAAAAATTTTGTAATTTTAAAAAATGGATTCGTGGACTCTATGGGTGAAAGGAACCATAGATGAACCTAACATACCTTGGGTTATTAATTCTTGAAGTTCTTGGAGAAATTCTTGATATTGACCTTGATTGTTTGAAGCTAGCCTTTATTTCCTTGAGAGATAATGTTTTGATTCTTGAGAAACTATTGAAACAATGAGCAACTTGTGCTTTTTAGGGCTTACTTACGTGTTTAGGCTGACTGAGATGAGGAAAAAGTACTTACAAGCCCCTTGGATTTAAAACTCGAAATTAACTAAAAAATACTCATTTGGCATACTGGCACGGTACGGCGCTGCCGCGTTGTGTCTCTAGAAATTTAACAACTGGAAAAATGTAAGGTGGCACGATGCGGTGGTATTGTGTTGCCACACAGGGTGCGACCTGAAAGTTCACCGTGACGCGTGACATCACTTAGCCTCACTAGTAAATGGGTAATTATAAATTGAGGACTTGGAGTGATGCATCAATATCATGATGGAAGACTGGAAAGTGACCATTGCCATTTGGCTGGCCTCCATCACGCGTTGATGGCCAAATTGGCACACTGCTTTATGAAAATGGCTCTAACTCTTCGCCCGGGTATCAAATTTGGGCAAATTTTATATCTTTGGAAAACTAACTAAATTTCATACTCATTAGAATGCTCTAAATGAAAAAATACTAAGTATTTCAAAAATTTTATATAGGGTAACCCATGTATTGAGGGTTAATTTCAGTTAGGGAAATATGGGGTATTACATACGTAAATTTATCCTAGAATAAATTTATGTCGTCTACCAAATATTTAATGAATCTTATTTCTAGGATATCCCACCCTATTCCTTCCAACTTGAGATTATTTTATCTCATTTCTTAGGTGGAATAAATTAGTCCAAGGATTAATTCTAGGAATTTAGTCTGTATACCAATCGATCCTTTAAAGTATCTTGGGTTTTTAAGTTTCATATATGAAATATTAGGCATACGAGAATCCTACTTGAAATATCATCAAATGTTTACCATAACACACATCAACTTTCAGTTATTTACTTTTCCCACTCTATGAACGGTGATATTTCAGGTTAAAAAAAAAAGAAGCAAGCAACTAAAAATTAAGGTATATTTCGATGAACATTTGATTCCAGTTCACATTGAAAACTCATACAATTCAAAGTTTAAGTGTGAAATGTTAGTAACTTCTATTTTGTGGACTCACATATTAATATTTTTTACATAAATATTTTATCGATAAAGAATCTCAATTTATGATCTAATAAAGTATTAAAGTTTTTTAGTCTAAAATTAAATATCTATTAGTATGGGTTTTATTTTAGATAAGTTGAAACTCATTAGCCTTATCTTTGTTTGTTGGAAACATTTAGAAAAAGGTATCTTTCCCGATAGGGCACTTCAAAGCCTTAAATAGGTATGACCCCTAAATTAAAAGGCAACACTTCTTTTCTTTTTCTTCTTATCTTAGATAAAGAACTCCAGAAAGAGCGATCATCAAGGTTTAAAAGATCTGATCTTATTCAAAAGTTATTGCTATGAATAAAGGTTTGTATTCTACCATTCTTCTAGTTTCATATCTCTATCTAATGATTTAGATGTTGTTTTGGGTGAATTATATTTTATGTTTGCCAATAAGTAGTATCAAAAACACAATCTTATTAGATCATTAGATGTCTTTTCAATAATTTTTGGTCAAATTTAAAAAAGAAACAAAGTTTCATTGAATCATTTTTCTGTGTTTGTTTATTATTTTTGAACAAGTTAGCGCCAATAAAGATTTATTTACTACGTATTTAGTTGAGTAGTATTTTGATATTACTTGGTGGAAGAAGTTTTTAGTGTTTTCTCATTAGCCAAAAGATGGGAAACATGTGGCTTTCAAGAAAAGGGTTCAAATCTTTACTGCTAAAGTTTGACGCATGTATTTAGTTTTGTTTCAATTTTTGGAACAAGTGAACCACTGTTCTGTTAATTAATATTACTAATATAATAGATTTATATTTTTTTTTATCAGATTATTTTTTAAAAAAATTTTGGGCAAGTTTTTGTATTATCATTATTTCAATTGTAACGTTTTTTAAAGCGGTATTCTTTTGTTGGTGCTTCTTGGTTAAAAGTGAGTACATTGAGTCCATATGTTGCTAAACAATATTTACTGTGTAGATTTTATTTACTTTGTACATATAAACATGTTTTATCTACGCAAAATAATTATTCCAAAGGAAGATTGTTTTTGGCCAGACTACAGATAGTTATGAATATATGATATATTTTTAATATATGTTGATAATGTGTTGGTCCAAAGAAAGTCATATTGTTAGACCATTTTAGTAATTAATATTTGTGAACTATATATAAGAGTACCATTTACAAGTTAATTTTTTTTTAAAGACTAAAGCATAATGTTGTATTAGGTATCTTGAGATGAGTTCACTTTTGTGTATATGTGTTTGATAAATATGTAGTTTTGAGTTTATTTGTTATTTTCTTCATTTTTATTTAGCTGGATTATCATCATATACACATTATTTACTTGATTATTAATTTTGAGCATGATTATTTATCTTATAGTATCTTCTATATCTATTAATATGAACAACATTTCTATGCTTAATGACACAAACTTCAAAATGGAATAAGAACATTATAATTGTGCTTGGTTGCATGCATCTTGAATATGCATTGAGATTTGATCACTCTATGGACTTGAATGAAACTAACTTGAAGGAACAAAATTCTGCATACGAGAACTGGGAGTGATCAAATTGGATGAGTTTGATGATGATGCAAAACTCAATTCCAGAATCCTTAAAGGGCGGTATAACAGAAAATAAAGATGCCAAAGACTTCTTAAAAGAAATCACAGACTAATTCTCTGCTAATGAAAAGGTTGAAATAGACTCTATACTTAAAAAGTTATTTTCAATGTGATATAAGAAAAAATAAAACATAAGGGAGTACATTATGAATACGTTCAATATTTGGACAAAACTCAGGGCTTTAAGCTTGAATTGTCTGACGACATACTTGTGCACCTTTTTTTGATCTCTCTTCAAATATAATTTAGCAGTTTATAGTTTCATATAATACTCAAAAGAAGGAATGGACTTCAAATGAGCTTATAGTTCCATTTGTTCAAGAAGAGGATAGACTAAAATAAGAGAAGACTTAAAGTACTCATTTAGCATCTACCTCTAGAACTAAAATGCCTCAAATAAGTGAAAAAGAAGTAAAACTATGGAAACTGCATACGGTGAAACATCACTGTCCAAGAATAAAAAAAATTATTTCTTTTGCTAAAAAATTAATCACATAAAGAAATAATGTTCCAAGTATGTCGGTTGTCGTGAAAAGAAAGGTAAACTTCTCAACTTCATTTGTAAAGAATTTAATTTGGATATGGTATATCGTGACACTTGGTGGATAGATATGAATGCAACTACTCATGTAAGTGCTACTATGCAGGATTGCCTAAGAAGTCGACCGTCGATTGATGCTAAAAGATACATTTATGTAGGCAACAATAATAAAGCAGTTGTGGAGGCTATTGGTGTCTTTAGAATTCTAGTATATACCAATTTTTATTTGGAATAAGAGGAATTACCATCATTTAGAAAAAAATTAATTTCTATTTCTTTTTTGGATATATCTGGATACAATTGTTCTATTAAAAATGAAATTTGTAGTATTTTTTTAAATTCTAATATTGTTGAAATTGATACTTTGATTAAAAAGTTATACAAATTCAACAGACAATCCTCATGCAATAATGAAAATATGCATTCAAGTAACTTTAGTACTAAGAACAAATTAACAAATAAAAATTCATCAATATTATGGCATAAGTGATTCGATCATATTTCTAAATAAAAAATACAAAGGCTTGTGTCAGAGGAAATTCTTGATTCCCTTGATTTATCTAATATTAAAATTTTTATAAAATGTATTAAGGGAAAACAAACAAATACAAGGAAAAGAGATGCTTATAGGAGTAAAGAATCTTTATAGTAGATACATACATACATTTGTGGTCTATTTCCTACGGCTTCATAGAATGATCAATAATATTTTATTAACTTTATAGATCACTACTCTCATTAGGAAATTCATGAGAAATCACAATTTTTGGTTGTTTTTAAAAATTTCAAGGCTGGCGTTGAAACTCAATTATGCAAGAAAATTAAAACTATTAAATATGATCGTGGAGGAGAATACTACGGTAGATATAATGGATTCGATGAACAACATCCAGTGCATTTTACAAAAATATTTGATAGAGTGTGGGATCGTACCTCAATACACCATATTGGAGGATCCAAGTCAAAATGTTGTAGCTGAGAGATGAAACCAAACTTTTAAGGATATGGTAAGAAATATGATTAGTCATTCCTCTTTACCTGTATTGTTTTGGGGGAAGCATTACAATCAGTAGTTTATATACTAAATAAATTTTCAAGAAAATGGTAGATAAGCCTCCAAACCTAATAAAAAGAAGCCCAATTCAAGAACTGTTAGTTGCTACTTGGTAGGATACTCGGAATAAAGAGGTTTTAAGTTTTATATCTCTTCAAATAGATCTTTTCTGAAACTTGAAATACCAAATTTATGAGGATGTTGATTTTAATGGGAGTATCAAAATAAAAAAATTATGTTTGAATAGGAATTTGTTATTATCAATTTTAGTGAAAATGATTAGATTAGTTTACTGAATGTGTTTCAACCTACAAATCAGGATTATGGAGAAAACATAATAATATCATCACATGTTTAACAGCCTTAAGTTGAAGTGCCTAAAAGAAAATCAAGAAAAGAAAGAAGAAATGTTATTTTAGATGATTATGTTATTTATCTTCAAGAGAATGATTTTGACATGGGATTGTAAAATGATCCTATAACTGTTAGTAAAGTGAAACCATTTCAAAACTCTATTAAATTTATCAAAGACATGAAAGACGAATTGAAGTCTATGAAAGACAATGGTGTTTGAGTTCTTGTTGAGTTTGTAAATGATTTTTTAAAACCTAACATATTTCAAAAGATAATATTGAAAGATATAAAGTGCACCTAGATTCTAAGGGATTCACCCAGAAGGAAGGCATAAATTTTACAGAGAATTTTTCAGCAGTTTCATTGAAAGACTCCTTTAGAATCATTATGGCACTAGTAGCTCATTATAACTTAGAGATACTATAAATAAATGTAAAGACTGCATTTCTCAATGAAGACATTAAATAAATGGCATACATGGTGTAACCAGAATGCTTGAATGTAACACCCCGATTCACTAACCGAAATGCTACATGGTGCTCATGACACCAAGGGACCACAAGCTAACCCATGACTGATATCTGTGCCGTATATTGCAAATCATGATATAATAATAAGGAATACATAGAACTGTAAGGCCATAAGGTTCAACTGAATACAATCATGTGGGTGAAAATACTCAAAACAACTCAATCTAAATATAAATCTGAACATAAATCTGAAAGCCTCTAAACTATCTGACTAAGGAGTTGAAGGAACATGTCTCAAACTAACTCCGTAAAACTGAACTGAATAAATAAATAAATGAATCAAATCATATTGTCCTAGAATCAGTGAGGACTAACTGTGTCTCTGCGAATGGAATGCTACCGCTACTGCTGGGCTGGAGCTCGTGTCTCAGAACCTAAGGCGTAACATGAAAAGAAAGCACCATAGCGCAAATACGTTAGTACAGCTGGTGTACTGAGTATACGAGGAAGGTAGGATGAACATAAAGGGTTTCATGCATGAATAACACTGACTGACTAAAATGAACATGGTAGTGCAAACACACATATATAGAAACTGGGACCATGAATACGTGATAGCATGACCTGTAAGCTAATACATGGTTTACTGATAAAAGTCATGACTGATACTTAAACTGATAACATGGATGACTGTATCTGACAGTCCTGTATATACTGAAATCTAAAAAACGCCCTGAGTTCTTTTACTGAGACTGTTACTGAAACTGTGGGAAGTAGTCTTTAACCGATATGCCCCAGGTATGCCGTTATGTCTAAGTTGGGGTCCAATCTCTACCCCAACTTGAGGGGTGTCAATACCGTGCCATGGGTAAGGACAACTTGTGAGTGACCCTTATCTGGAAAGTACTCAATGAGAATGGTGGGAACCCTAAATTGATGGGTTAAGCCACCTCATCAACCCTAATCGACGGGTTAATATGTCTCAACCTACGCAGGCTACGTAGTTCTAGAGCACAAGGATGACTACTAAGAATCACACCCTGAACTGGCGAGTGAGTTCCCATCCTTGGGTTCACTCGGTGCTAATCTTTACTCTCATCTGGAGGGACTGGACATGAATAACTGACTGTACATGACTTAATCTTACTGAATTCCATTGACTGGTGGAATGTTAATGATATCTGACAACTAACTAAGATCATGAGGTTTTCCTGAGTTACATGTCTGACTGAATTCTATGAAATCATAGCTTGAGTTCGGATATTGTGAAACATGACGTGGATCTAGGCACACAACTATAGTTTTTAGGTACAAGTACCCCTAGGACTCGATGGAAGGAAACTGACACACATGACTTACTTGATCATAAGAGTAGAGTCGATAATTTATAATATCATAAGTAGGGATCTCATACTAAGCATGGTTATCATCAATGTATTGCATGGAAAGGATTTCATATCGCATGGAAGTACTTGCACAATCTTAATATCATGTTCATTGCATAATCATATTGGCAACACATACCAATAGCATAGAAGTTCATATGGATTGCATGGTTATCATACATCTTGTTCATAAGTAGGATTTGCAAGTAAACATAGCATAATCTCATAAGGATAGTTCATGAGTATTCCAACAACATTTACAAGGCACATTATCAACATAGAAGTCATTGGAACATAAGGGCATATCATAAATCCTTCACATTGTCATAATTTACCTATATTACATGATTTCTAGTTCCTTAGGCATTTTATCAAACACCTTACATGCACATCTTAAGAATAGGTGAAATCATCAAATTCTACATCATGAAAAACCAAATTTACATGTTTCCAACTCATATGATATCATGAATTTATAAAAACATATAAAGATTCCATCTTGGGAATCACCCAATATCAACAACATGATCATCAACACCCAACAATATAGAAATCATACATTATAATGAAAAAAAAGGGGAAAACAAACAAGCATCAACATGAGTATGATCATATCACCATAATCAACCAAGCTTTTGTATTTTAAAGATTGATTCTTGAACTCCACAGATGAAAGGAATACGTGGATGAACACTACGCATACCTTAGAAGGAAGATTCTTGATGGTTGACGGAGGAATTTCCTTGAAATCAAATCTTCAAGCTTAATTATGCAACCCTAGTTGTTTTTCTCCTTTAGTGCTCTTGGATGTTGAGATTTGAGATGAAAATAGGGTTGCAGTATGTTTAGAAACTATATATTTCATAGGGTTAAGTTTAGGGACGTGTAAGGAGTATTTAAAGACTTAATTACCTTTAAAATAACTTAAAACGGAGTGTTCTTGACACCTGGAATTGACTTAGGCGACGCCCAAGTGATCGCCTATGCTTGGGTTGGGCGGCGCCTAACCAATCGTCTATGCTTGGATTGGACGGCGCCTAACCAATTGCCTATCCTTGGGTTGGGCGGCGCCTAATCAATCACCTATTCTTACTATCTCTCATGAAAATAGGCATAACTTTTCGCTCGGGTACTGGATTAAGTTGAAATTGATATCATTGGAAAGCTAATCCGATTCTCTACAATTTGATGGGTCTAAATCATCCAAAATACCACATTAACATTGACTTATACTCATTCAAAATTAACCTTGCAAAATCAAATACTAAAACTTGATGGATTCAAAAACTCTTAGCTTGTATTACCTTAAGTGACTCATATGAACATGCTTAATACATCATAAGCTATCCTATCACTAGGATATTCATGGTAAGTCATGTATTCAAGTATGAATCACAGGATAGGAGATTTCATACATAGAAATACTTATTCACTTCCTAGCTTAGAAACATGTGGGGTATTACAATATCTCCCCCTTGGGAACATTCGTCCTCAAATGAGAATTTACTGAGAAGGGATACAAGACAATAGAGCCTAAACTAAACATGAAGAATTGAAACTTGATCTCATGACTGACATGCTAAACATACTGAGCTCGTGCATATCTGATGCACGGACAACTGACACATGAATGCATGACTGAATATAAAATAGTTAATAGGTACCAAGTTTATACTGGAAACATAAACGTGAAACTGAATAAGATTAAAGAGAACTGTTACCTTGAGCTTGATCTAAATTGGTGGGGAAGAGGTGAGGATACTTGGTACGCATATGTGCTTCTGCTTCCCAAGTAGCTCCCTCATGAGACTGATTTTGCCAAAGAAGCTTGACTAGAGGGGCTTCTTTGTTCCTTAATCTACGAATCTGATAATCTAAGATTTGAACTGGAATCTCTTCATAGAAGAGGTTGTTTTGAATGTCGATGCTCTGAATAGGGATAACAACTGCTGGGTCACCTATGCACTTCTTTAGCAAAGAGACATGGAAGACTGGATGGACTGAAGCTAGATCTGAAGGCAACTCAATCTCATAAGCTACCTTGCCAAAGAGACAAAGAATTCTGAAGGGACTGACATACCGAGGACTGAGTTTCCCTTTCTTGCTGAACCTCTTCCCTCCCTTCACAGGAGAGATCTTAAGATAGACATATTCATTGACCTTGAACTCGAGATCCTTTCTACAATCATCTGCATAGGACTTCTGTTGGCTCTGAGCAGCCCGGAGTCTCTCTCTAATCAACTGAACTTTCTCTAAGGCGTCGAATACTAAGTCAGGACCTATGATTGAGGCCTCACTAACTTTGAACCAACCATTCGGAGATCTACATCTCCTACCATAGAGAGCTTCAAATGGAGCCATCTAAATAGTAGAATGATAGCTATTGTTGTATGCAAACTCAATCAAAGGCAAGTGGTCGTCCCAATATCCCTTGGAGTCAATTGCACACGCCCTTAGCATATCTTCAAGAGTCTGAATGGTCCTCTCTGCTTGACCATCTGTCTGAGGATGAAATGCGGTGCTGATATGGACTTGGGTACCGAAACCCTTTTAGAATACTTTCCAAAAGTAAGAAGTCAACTGGGTACCTCTGTCTGAGATGATAGATAGTGAAATACCATGTAATTTGACAAACTCCCTGATATAGAGTTTGGTATAATCCTTAGTGGAATGAGAAGTACGAGCAAGAAGGAAATGAGTTGACTTGGTCATTCTATCTATAATAACCCAGACTGAATCATGCTGATGACGAGTTCTAGGCAAACCTATCAAGAAGTCCATGTTAACTTCTTCCCACTTCCAAGTAGGAATGGTGAACTCTTTCATGGAACCACTAGATTTTTGATGCTCTATCTTAAACTACTGATATGTAGAGCACTTAGCCACAAACTCTACAACATGTCTCTTTATCCCACTCCACCAATAGATTTCCCACATGTCGTGGTACATCTTAGTGGCCCCTAGATGAATAGAGTATCGCGCACCATGCGCTTCTATAAGAATTCACTGCCTCAATTCATCTACACCTGGAACATATAGACGGCCCTGACAACGAAGAACACCATCTCCCCCTTAGGAGAAAACCTCAACTTTCTGATTCTTAACTGACTTTTTGAGCTTGACAAGGCTAGGATCCCTTTCTTGTTTCTCTTTCACCTCGGAAACTAGAGATGACTCTGAACTACTATGAACGCATACACCACCCTCTGAAGAATCTACTAAGTGAATGCCTAGTCTAGCAAGATGATGGATCTCCTGAGCCATCTTTTTCTTACTATCCTCAATGTGAGAAATACTACCCATGGAGAGCCGACTGAGAGCGTCGGCCATAACATTAGCCTTGCCCAGATGATAAAGAACACTCATGTCGTAATCCTTCAAGAGAACTAACCACCTTCTCTAGCAAAGATTAAGATCTTTCTGGGAAAAGACATACTGGAGGCTTTTATGGTCTGTGAAGACATCTACATGAACTCCATAGAGATAATGCCTCCAAATATTCAAGGCAAGAACTACCGCTGCTAACTCAAGATCATGAGTAGGATAATTCTTCTCATGTGGCTTTAACTGTCTGGAGGCATAGGCTATGACCTTACCATGCTGCATGAGGACACAACCTAAACCCACTCTGGATGCATCACAATAGACTACAAAACTGTTTGAACCATCTGGAATAGCTAGAACTAGAGCGAAGGTGAGTCGAGTCTTCAACTCTTGAAAGCTCTTCTCCCATGAATCTAACCACTGAAACTTAATCTTCTTCTGAGTCAATCTAGACATGGGAGATGCAATAAAAGAAAATCCCTCGACAAACCGTCTGTAATAGCCAGCCAAAACCAAGAAACTCCTAATATCTGATGGAGATACAGGTCTGGGCCAGTTTCTTACTGCCCCTGTTTTCTGTGGATCTACTCTAATGCCATCACCGGAAACAATATGGCCAAGGAATGCTACTGATCTTAGCAAAAACTCGCACTTGCTGAACTTAGTGAATAATTGATGATCTCTGAGAGTCTGAAGAACAATCCTGAGATGGTCTAGATGATCATGCTCTGTACGAGAATAGACCAAAATATCATCTATGAAGACTATGACAAATATATCCAAGTACTGCTTGGACACACGGTTCATCAAATCCATAAAAGCTGCCGGGGCATTGGTAAGACCAAATGACATGACTTAAAATTTGAAGTGACCATACCGAGTACAAAAAGCTATCTTTGGAATATCATATTCTCTAACTCTGAGATGATGATAGCCTAATCTAAGGTCTATCTTCGAGAAGTAACTGGCACCCTGATGTTGGTCGAATAGATCATCAATTTTGGGAAGAGGATATCTATTCTTGACCATGACCTTGTTGAGTTGATGGTAATCAATACACATCCTGAGAGAACTGTCTTTTTTGTACACAAACAATACTGGTGCACCCCATGGGGAAATGCTAGGTCTGATAAATCCCTTATCTAAGAGATCCTTCAACTGATCTTTTAGTTCTTTGAGTTCTGCTGGTTCTATTTTGTATAGTGGAATAGAATAGGTTGAGTATCCAGAAGAAGGTCTATACCAAAGTCTATTTCTCTTTTCGGAGGAATGCCTAGAAGATCTTCGGGAAAGACATCTGAGTATTCATTAACAACAGGGACTGTTTTGAGGCTGGCAAATTCAGAACTGGAATCTTTAATATGCACGAGATGATACACACACCCCTTAAAAATCATTTTCCTTACCCAAATGTAGGAAATAAGTTGACCCTTGAATGCTGAAATGCTACCCTTCTACTCTAGGATGGGCTCATTCGAGAACTGAAATTGAACTATCCTTTTTATGTAGTCGACTATTGTAGCAGGAATGAAGCCAATCCATGCCGAGAATGACATCAAAATCAGTCATCTCTAACTCCACTAAATCTGCTGACGTATATTTTGAGATATCATAATCGGACAGTTCCTGTATGCCCGCTGAGCTATGATGGTTTTACCCACTAGGGTATATACTAAGAAGGGCTCTACTAGGAATTCAGGACTGATTCTAAAATCGCCTGCTATGTATGTAGTAGTAAAAAAAAAGATGCACCTGGGTCTAGCAAAGCATAAACATAAATATGGAAAATCTGTAATGTACCAATAATGACATCAGGAGAATTTTCCTGATCGTGCTGGGACTGAAGAGCATAGAGTCTATTTGGGCGTTGCCCACTGGTAGCACTAGAAGTGGTACCATGCTGGTTCGGGCGACAGGACTGAGCTGTAGAATGATTTTGCTGACCTTGAAGACTTGACTGCAGACACTCCCTAATCATGTGGCCTGGCTTGCCACAACCAAAACAGACATCACTACCGGCTCTACAAATGCCCTTATGGTTCTTACCATAGGTCTGACAAAGGGGATTCATTCGGGTACTGCTAATACTCCCTTATGAGTTAGAGCTTAGCACTTTGTTTCTATTGTCATCCCTGAACTTTGGCACTAGAGCGCTGGCAGATGAAGGAGCTAGAAAGGATGACTTGGAGTGAAACTGTGAATGATTTTCTCCATCTGACTTGGGGTGAGCAAATTTGAAATTACCTGACCTTGCTCTCTTGTTTTGCCTCTCCCTAGTCTTAAACTTCTACTCTTCTACTTGCTGGGCATGGGTCATGAGTCTTGCTAAGGTCATATCACCGATCAGTATCATAGACCTATACTCATTTACCATGCTATCGTTGACCCCTGACACGAACTTGCTTATCTTAGCTCTATTGTCTATAACTACATAAGGAGCATACCTGGCTAGATGAGTAAATATGAGAGAATACTCCCTAACCATCATATTCCCCTGCCTGAGGTTGATGAACTCAAGAACTTTGGCTTCTCTCAGCTCTTGGGGAAAGAATCTGTCTAAGAAGGTCGTGAAAAATTCCTCCCACTCGATAGTTCCTGTATCATCTAACCTCTCAGACTTCCACTATTTGTACCAATCTTAAGCAATATCCTATAACTGGTAGGCGACTAACTCAGCACCCTTAATAGAAGTAACACCCATGATGTCAATGACCTTCTGGACTTGGGTCAATGAACTCCTGAGTGTTCTCATCAGACATAGACCCATGGAAAGATGGAGGGTTCATCCGGGTAAAGTCCCAAACCCTAGTTGCTTTGGGAGTGGACACTGGATTAGCCGGAATAACTGGTGGCTATTTATTCTGTGCAGCCATGGACTGAACAAGTGTGGTAAATGCGGCTCTAAACTCCACATAGGAAACATGTTCGCCCAAAGGATCTTCGGGCTGAGGAGCTAGCTGGTTTCTTCTCTTTGGGGCCATGGTCTGGAATAAGAGAAGAATGGATTAGACTGAGAGTTTAACTTGTGATTATGCTCACTAGCATGACATGAATAATGAAGAAAGGGGACTGTTCCTAAAACATCTTATAGCCTCCCGTACATAAATGTGGCGCGCAATACACCCATGTAAGAAACTCTACTAGATATGGCTTTCAGACTTTCTAGGACTCTATTCAACCTTAGGCTCTGATACAAAATTTGTAACACGCCGATTCGCTGAACCGGAATGCTACATGGTGCTCATGACCCTGAGGGACCACAAGCTAACCCATGACTGATATCTGTACCTGTATATGGCAAATTATGTTATAATAATACGGAATACATGGAACTGTAAGGCCATAAGGTTCAACTGAATACAATCATGTGGGTGAAAATACCCAAAATAACTCAATCTGAATGTAAATTTGAACATAAATCTAAAAGCCTCTAAACTATCTGAATATGGAGTTGAAGGAACATGTCTCAAACTAACTCCGTAAAACTGAACTGAATAAATAAATAAATAAATCAAATCATATTGTCCTCGAATCAATGAGGACTCACTGTGTCTCTGCGACTGGAATGCTACCGCTACTGCTGGGCTGGAGCTCATGTCTCAGAGCCTATGGTGTAACATGAAAAGAAAGCAGCATAGCACAAATGCATCAATACAACTGGAGTACTGAGTATACGAGGAAGGTATGATGAACATAAAGGGTTTCATGCATGAACAACACTGACTGACTAAAATGAACATGGGAGTGCAAATACACATATATAGAAACTGGGATCATGAATACGTGATAGCATGACCTGTAAGCTAATACATGGTTTACTGATAAAAGTCATGACTGATACTTAAATTGATAACATGGATGACTGTATCTGACAGTCCTGTATATACTGAAATCTGAAGAACGCCCTGAGTTCTTTTACTAAGACTGATACTAAAACTATGGGAAGTAGCGTTTAACCGATATGCCACAGGTATGCTGTTATGTCTAAGATGGGGTTCAATCTCCACCCTGACTTGAGGGGTGTCAATACCATGCCATGGGTAAGGACAGCTTATGAGTGACCCTTATCTGGCAAGTACTCAATGAGAATGGTGGGAACCCTAAACTGATGGGTTAAGCCACCTCATCAACCCTAATCTGACAGGTTAAGATGTCTCAACCTACGCTGGCTACGTAGTTCTAGAGCACAAGGATGACTACTAAGAATCACACCCTGAACTGGCGAGTGAGTTCCCATCCTTGGGTTTACTCGGTGCTAACCTTTACTCCCATATAGAGGGACTGGACATGAATAACTGACTGTACATGACTTAATCTTACTGAATTCCATTGACTGGCGGAATGTTAATGATATTTGACAACTAACTAAGATTATGAGGTTTTCCTGAGTTACATGTCTGACTGAATTCTATGGAATCATAGCTTGAGTTTGGATATCGTGAAACATGACATTGATCTAGGCACACAGCTATAGTTTTCGGGTACAAGTACCCCCAGGACTCGATGGAATGAAACCGACACACATGACTTACTTGATCATAAGTGTAGAGTCCATAATTTATAATATCATAAGTAGGGATCTCATACTAAGCATGGTTATCAACAATGTATTGCATCGAAAGGATTTCATATCGCATGGAAGTACTTGCACAATCTTAATATCATGTTCATTGCATAATCATATTGGCAACATATACCAATAGTATAGAAGTTCATGTGGATTGCATGGTTATCATACATCTTGTTCATAAGTAGGATTTGCAAGTAAACATAGCATAATCTCATAAGGATAGTTCATGAGTATTCCAACAACATTTACAAGGCACATTATCAACATAGAAGTCATTGAACGTAAGGGTATATCATGAATCCTTCACATAGTCATAATTAAGCTATATTACATGATTTCTAGTTCCTTAGGCATTTTATCAAATACCTTACATGCACATCTTAAGAATAGGTGAAATCATCAAATTATACATCATGAAAAAACAAATTTACATGTTTCCAACTCATATGATATCATGAATTTATAAAAACATATAAAGATTCCATCTTGGTAATCACCCAATATCAACAACATGATCATCAACACCCAATAATATAGAAATCATACTTTGTAATGAAAAAAAAAAGAAAACAAACAAGCATCAACATGGGTATGATTATATCACCACTATCAACCAATATTTTGTATTTTAAAGATTGATTCTTGAACTCCACAGATGAAAGAAATCCATGGATGAACACTACGCATACCTTAGAAGGAAGATTCTTGATGATTGATGGAGGAATTTCCTTGAAATTGGATCTTCAAGCTTAATTATGCAACCCTAGTTGTTTTTCTCCTTTAGCTCTCTTGGATGATGAGCTTTGAGATGAAAATAGGGTTGCAGTATGTTTAGAATCTATATATTTCATAGGGTTAAGTTTAGGGACATGTAAGGAGTATTGAAAGACTTAATTACCTTTAAAATAACTTAAAACGGAGTATTTTTGACACCTAGAATTGACTTTGGCAGCGCTCAAGTGATCGTCTATGCTTGGGTTGGACGGCGCCTAACCAATCGCCTATGCTTACTGTCTCTCACGAAAATGGGCATAACTTTTTGCTCGGGTATTGGATTAAGGTGATATTGGTATCATTGGAAAGCTAATTCAATTCTCTAAAATTTGGTGGGTCTAAATAAGCCATAATACCATATTAAAATTTAGTTATACTCGTTCAAAGATAACCTTTGCAAAATTAAACACTAAAATTTGATGGATTCAAAAACTCTTAGCTTGTATTACCTTAAGTGACTCATATGAACATGATTAATGCATCATAATCTATCCTATCACAATAATATTCATGGTAAGTCATGTACTCAAGTATGAATCACAGGATAGAAGATTTCATATGTAGGAATACTTATTCACTTCCTAGCTTAGAAACATGCGGGGTGTTACATTGAATCTCAAGATTAAAAACACTTGTATAAAAACTTAAGAAGTCCATGTATGATTTTAAACAAGCACTCCATCAGTGATCTTAAAAGTGTTATCAGATAATAGCCTCTTTTGGCTATAAGGAAAACACTATTGATCAGTGCATATATCTCAAGTTCAGTGGGAGCAAATTTGTAATCCTTGTACTATATATGGATGATATTTTACTAGCATGAAATGATATAGGTTTATTTCATGAAATAAAGAAATTTCTTTTTAATAAATTTAAAATGAAAGGTCTTAGTGAGGGATCCTATGTTCTAGGTATAGAGATCTATAAGGATCTTACTAGAAACATTCTTGGAATGTTGCAAAAGACTTATATTGATAAGGTGCTAAATAGATCGGCATGGAAAATTATGTACAAGAAAATACACCTGTGGAAAAAGGTGATAAAAAATTAGTTTGCACCATTGTGTAAATTTGGACATAGAGAAAAAAATGATGGACAAAATTCTATATGTATCAGCAGAGAGAAGTCTTATGTATGCACAAGTTTGTATGCATCCAAATATTGCATACATAGAGAGAATGTTAGGATGAAATTTCAATAATTAGGGAATAATTATTAACCTGATGCAAAATAGGTTATGTATCTTAAAAGAATTAAAGATTACATATTCACTTAGCGGAGGTTGGATAATTTAGAAATCATAGGGTATTTTGATTCAGATTTTGCTGGAAGTCTTGATAGTAGGAGATATACATCAGGTTATATTTTTATGTTAGCTAGAGGAACTGTTTCTTGGAAAAGTGTGAAACAAATATTAGTATTTTGTTCTACAATAGAAGCCTAATTTGTGACATGCTAAGAAATATTAAATCAGTAAATATGGCTAAAAAATTTTATCACTCAAAAGCAAATAGTCGATGGCATAGAAAGACCATTGAAAATTCATTATGATAATAAGTCTGTCGAGTTATATTTGAAGAACAACCAAAGATTGTCAAAGTCAAATCATATAGATATTAAGTTTTCGATTGTGAAAGAAAGGGTTCAAAATCATCTTGCGTCGATTGAGCATATTAAAACTTGATGATTGTTGATCTACTCATGAAGGGTTTGCCACCTAAAGTGTTTCATGGTTATGTGGCTCATATTGTTGTTGTCAAATTTAATGATAAGTCATTTTAGTGGTAGTTTGTTATTTTATTTATATTATTGATATATTAAAGTTTATTTTCTATACAGACTGAAGTTTTTTAATTTAATCTATGAAATTCACGTGTTTATTGATAACTATGAAATAAAGATATTAACTTTCTATTGCAATTTTGCATAAGGTATAAGAAAGAAATTTTAGACTATTAAAGTCATAAGGTAGGACCATTTAAAAATAGACATGACTTAGATCATTTTACATTTCGTATTTGATGTATGTTATTGGTATTAATGATATTTGTGATCATTGATAGGTTTAGTTTCGAATATATAGTACAAAAAATGCTCTGATGTTAGATTGGTAACATCGATGGACCAAATTATTTTGATATATTTAAATTAATATTTCAAAAACTTGTGTACACAAAAGTTTCATCTACGTATGATTATTCATAAATATATGTGATCCAAGTGGAAGATTGTTAGTAATTTCTATTTTGTGGACTCATATAACAATATATACTATTCATAGATATGCCATCTATAAAGAAGATCAATTTATGATACAATAAAGTATCAAAGTTTTTTGATCTAAAATTAAATATCTATTAGTATGGAGTTTATTTTAGATAAGTTGAAATTTATTGGCCTTTTTTTATGGAAACTTATAGAAAAGGCATTTTCCTGAAAAGACACTTCAAAACCTTATATAGGTATGGTCCCTAAATTAGAAAACAACTTCTTTTCTTTTTCTCTCCATCTCTGATAAATAACTCTGGAACAAGAGATCTTTAAGGTTTAGAAGATCTTGTTTTCTTCAAATGTTATTGTTGTAGATAAAAGCTAGTATTCAACCACCCCACTAATTTTGTATCTCTATCTAATGATTTACATGTAGTCTTGGATGAATTTTGTTTTAAGTTTGCCAACATAAAACTCAAAAAATCAACAGATACTAACATTGTTTTTGACTCTTAACTCAATTGTTCCATTTGATTTGCTATGAAGAAGAAGTCAAGATACAAAACTCTTTGCACAAAACCATTACATCAAAACTTGTCTAAAATCCTCTAATCTTTTCACTTACTTCTTTTGCTTGAGTTCTAATATTGTCTAATTTGTATTCCTTACCTTTTTTATATTTTGGCTTACATTATCTCCATTACTAAGCCAGCTCTGTTTTGTTGGATTGCTGATTTTCTAGAAGTACAATAATGCCTCAGGCAACTTTTGTTCCTCCCGGCATTGGAAAATTGGAGGTGTATCCTACACCATTGGTGTCACATGAGAAGATTGTGAATGATCCAAATCTATTCATGGACTGTCTTAAGAATTTTCACTCCACTTTGGGCACCAAGTACACATTAGCAACTTTTTCTTTTTGCTCCTTGAAGCTTTTACCTTTTTTCCCTTTTGGTTTTTCAAAACCCATACCTTTAAGATTTTTGTGTTAGATGTTTATTACCTGACCAATCCTCTCACGCTAGCAACATTTTTTTTAATACCATGGAGCATCCACCTTTTTGTTTCATTGGTAATTCAAACACGTAACTTTTAAGGATGGTAACTCGAAACTATGACCTTAAAATTGGAGGCGTAGGTGAAGGATGCTCAGAACTGAGTAGTGACCTTTTTTTGCTTGAGAAACCTTTGAGATTTCCCCTCTCCCATTTTCCCTTACCCCACTCCGCATTTAATATTTAATTTTATCTTTTTTATTCTTGGATTTTTATTACATTCTTCCTCTTGTAGACAAATGAATGTGGATTTTTACTAAGAATATCCATAGAAAAAAAATATTTTTTTATGACCAAAAAGGCCGTGAGTAGTAGCCACACTAATCTTTATGTGGGAGAACTATCTAAATCGAAACATTACCCAAACCCTTGGTCAAGATTAAAACGATGTTATCATAAAATCAAATCTATATATATATGTATATAAAGGGATTATTGGAGGCTGCTTATGTGGAATGCCTCAATGATCAAGACACCTATTTATCTATTTTGTCAGATTTTTGACTTTATTCTCTCATTTTAATATATTAAATAAATAATTAAATCAATAAATTAGTGTTTAATGCAATTAAACGCACACTAACAGCTGGGAATCCAATTGTTTAAAAGGAAGGGAAAAAGACAACTCTTTGGTAAATTTTGATCGTCAATAGAGAGATGACGGTGGAGGGTTGGTTGTTTTGCGGGGGGTATGGCGGCGTGTTCATAGGGGATAGCATGTGGCTACTTCCAAAGCATTGATAGGCCCTCGCAGCCAATGGAAGCCTTAATCACGAGCTTAAACGCAGTTGGGCCTCCAGTTACTATTGCTGATCGGGGAAATGGATGGTAAAATATTGGTGGGTGGTGTTAATGGAGTTTTCTAGAAAGAGTCGCTGGCGTGAGCTCAGACACAGTTGGGCCTCCGATTACTATTGTTACTTGGTAAAATGGAGGGTAAAGTGTTGTAGGGTGGTGTTAATTGAGTTTTTTGGCAAGAGCCACCGGCGATAACCTTTAATGGATTTTCTAATAGTTAATGGAGAGATTCCTCCGTTCCCTTCCCCTTTTCATTCAATTCAATTACATCTAAATTTTCTTTTTCTTTGCTTAGGATTAAAATAAAAATCAGGTTCCTTTAATTGTCGATTCGAAAGACATCGACATCATCCCACAAAAATTTTAATTTTTCAAGCGTGGTTTGCTAAGGTTGTGACAAGGAATATGGTGTATTTAGGTACAAATGTCCTATGGTTTATGAAAATTTTTCACTTTTTTTTCCTTGTAAGTGTTATTGAGCACATGTACGTGTATGTATTTGTGTTGGAAAAAGAAAATAGGTGGAGCTCTAGATCTGTGTTTTGATGACCCTCTTTGGATGGCTACCTGGTATGGTCTATGTGGTTTGGGTCCTTACCAAGTAATCTACCCATGGTAAATTTTCTCAATTTTACCTTGTTGACTTCCATTCTGTTATTTTAACTGAATACGTCAATAATTATCACTACTATTTCTTTAAAGTATGTTTTATCTTTCCAAACATGTGTCTTATATATGTTGCTTGTGTAGTCTAACCCACTTGCTTGTGAACTTCTACCTGCATTACATTGGTAGAGTTTTCAGGCTAGGGTTGCTTGTATTATGTGATTAGATATGTTGTTGTGTGAGTATTAGAGTATTATCAATAGAAGAATTGTTGTTATAATGTGGTTAGATGGGTTGTTGTGTGAGTATTAGAGCATGATCCATCAATGAGTATGATCCAACAACAAATAATTATAATTACGAGTCTGTTGAATTGACCTTTGTAATGAGAAAAGAAATTATTGAATAAATTAAATGATCTAGAAAAGAATTTTGAAAATTATGTCCATTAGAGTCAGCATAAAATAAACCCTTGTAGTCCCTGTGCATATCAGAAGCCCTTTTTCTTCTATTTGTTCTCTATAAGAGTCTTTAAGGGGTAAGGTTTTGGAATGCTCTACCCTCTACATCCAAGACTCCACATTGTGGGACTACACATGGTATGTTATAGTGCATAAGAGAGTTTGCTAAATGGTAAGAGCAATACACAGGATCAAGAGGTTGAGAATTTGGGGCTAAAATGGAGCAAAATTGGCGAGAAAGGGGGTGGGTCAGTGATGACCTGAGCAGGAGGGCTCTAACAAAGGGATTCTTAAATTATGTATGCAGCTGTTGAAATTAGGAAAGAGGTGGTTGGGGTAGTTTAGAATTTCAAAAAGGTATTTTGAAATTGTGTATGCATCGGTTGATTACTCTGCTTCAGAAATGTACTGTACTAGAGTAGCATACAGTACTGTAATTTCTAACATGCCTAAATTAGTTTATGATTCAAATATTGAATCAGTGATTTCCCTTTGCCTTATCTATTATGTTTGTTTGAATTATAGAAGGCTATAACTAAGGATAATCCACATACAATAGCTGGGACCACATCTAGATGTCCAAACTCTGGTAATAACAATAGTTCTAATTCAGACCTCATATTTCATGAAGATCAGAATGACAGAGATGAAGGGATGGATAATTGTAATGATGCGTCAAACTATGATGATGATGATGATGACAATTTGTTTTACAAAAATAATGATGATGATGAATATGATTACTTGAGTATGCAGGCACAATTTGATAATATTGATTTGCCTGCTGGTGTTGAGGCAACAGTTTCTTGGTTAAATGAACCTTCTTCCAGTTCAAATGTGTCTTCCCAAGTTAGCTTTTCAAGTCATCTAGCAAGTGGTCAGACGTCAACTCCTATAAACTCTGAGCATGTAAGTAGTAACTTTCCTCAGGTCCCTTCTTCAAGCAGTACTCTGGTGTCTGGATGGTCAAATTCTCGTGGAAAAAAAGAGGCGACTGAAGATGAACTCATGAAAAAGTATCAAAGTTTTAAGCATTTTGATGCGGTAGAAGACTTCTCAGATCATCATTACACTAACTTGGGCCTCCTGGGAAACAGGTATGCAGGGGAATTTCTTGTGCTGGGCAGATCATTTTCTGCTATTTTAGTTGTTTGTTAAATCACAAATGTGGCTCTACTAACCTCTTTTGTTACTTTTCGAACAGCCACCTAAGGCCTAGAATAAGAAGGTTCAGGATGAGTGAAAAATATTAGAAAATGATTTACTTGGTAAGTCAGATGCTTTTAGTCACTCATCATTTGTTTTTCTATTGGTTTCATGTTTCTTATCTTGTCTTGGTTAATGTATCAATGTTGGTTTCCTGATGTAGAAGTCTTGTGAAACTGGTTTGTTTTCTCTGTCTAACCTCCGTTTGCTGGTTGTAATGGTAAATGCAGCAATTGGCTTATGTGATATCTGTGGTTCCTAAAACGATATGTGTGGTTTCAGGTGAAATCCATTGCAAGTATTTTTGACACATCGATTTGTCACAAATAAATGGTAGAATAGATATCCTTGCTCTCCCAGATCCCTCCCTGCCCCAAAACTCACCCCACAAACCTCAACTCTCTTATCAGCTACTAAATTTAGGAATTTATCCTCTTTTTGTCATGATACACCATCTGTTTTATCTAGAATTATAGAAAAATTATGTCAATTAACTTTATGGGATATCCTCTCATTGGTAGATTGCTCTAAATCAATCTCTGATGCATTTTTAGATTAATGTTGAAGTCATACTCTCTCTCATTTTTAGATATAATATATGTAAGGGTCTGCAAAGAAAAGAAGGACCTCCTTAGGGATGTCATCATTGAACCACAAGGAACTCCATACCATTATGGTCTCTTTGTCTTTGATATCCTATTCTCGCAAAATTATCCTGATGTGCCAACAGTAATTATTGGGGTGTTCTTGTTTTTTTTCTTTACTTTGTACTATTGAAATACAAATATATTTATTTACTTATTTCCCTTTTCATTTGATGGTTTACTACTATTCTAGAGGTTTGAGACTAAATCCCAACTTGTATAATTATGGGAAAGTTTGTCTCGAGCTTGTTAACACTTGGAGTGGTAAAGGTAATGAGAAGTGGTTGCCCAAGACATCGACCATGTTGCAAGTCTTGGTTTCAATACAAGCTCTAATTTTGAATGGAAACCCTTTCTTTGATAAGCCTGGATATATAACTTCATATGCTGGATGCGAGGGAGAGAGGAGATCTCACGCTTGCCATGAACATGCTTTTGTTCTATCTTTGAAAATAATGAAGAGGAGGCCACCAAAGGTTATGATCGTGTATCCTGGTTCCAACTTCTACTTCATTCAAATATTTTGTCAAAAGTAACAATCAATTTTACTGTAACTGTAGTCCAAGAATGTCTCACATTGTATTTAATGCAGCCCTTTTCTTTAAGATAAAATAATCAATATATATATATATATATATATATATATATATATATATATATATATTACAATTATATATAAATGTGAGTGAAGCACACAGGTGATGGTTGTCATGTGTGCTTCCTCACAGGGACATTTTAGTCTTTGCATGCTCCAACTAAGGGGGTATTGTAGTCTTTTTAGTTTGGTTATTTGATGTGGTATTTCCACAAAAATACACGTGCCTGCCTTATTTTCTATACACAACAGCTTATATTGCTTTTCTCATATTTCTGGGCTCTTCTTCTCCATTACCAATAGTTAAATTATTTCTTTTGCATCTTCTGTGCTCTGCTTCTCCGTTTTCAGGTATGTATGTATCTCTTTTGGTTCACTGCGTGTTGATTAGTCTTCTTTTAGGTTCATTTTTTCTGCTTCCATAAGATTCCTCTAAGTTCAATTTCAGCTTATTCAGTGAGAGTAATTTAGGGGAAACAAATTGTGGGGTATATTTTTTATTCGCTCTTTCGTTTTATGGTCTGATGCCTTGGAGAAAAAGAAGGATCAACATCATACTTTTGCAAAACCATTAATTATGTCACTTTTGTTGTCTAACTATTTGTTAAAATGCTCCAACCAAGCTATATGTTTGGATTTTAATTTTCTATGGTATGAGTGAATAAATTTCAACATGGAGGAGTATATTATTGATTACTGTGTTGATTATGATGTTGAGAAGTAAAAAGATTTTAGCCATCGATCATGTTGTGAGCTTGGTTTCACAGTAGTCAGAAGAGACAGATTATGTATGCTAACACTTTTAGAGCTACTGCCTCAAGTCCCAAGAATCAAGAAAAAAATTCTTGTATTTATGATAGAGTAGCTTTGATGTGTTCAAAAATGCAGTAATACAAAGAATAAATAAAGACAACCCTTCAATAAAGAAAATGAACTTAACTGCACCAAACCAGAAATAAGATGATGAAGAAATAAGAGGGATGACTGTTAAAACATCTTTTTAAGGATAACTATATATATAAAGGAAAATCAAAATTAGTGTCTGCATTAGAAGCTATACAAAAATAGCAGTAGCGATATAACACTTCTCTCAATGTTCTTTTCCTTTACCAAGCATATTGACATTTTCTGAAGAATTATTTTCGACTTTCATATTTGGCTTTATCATTAGGTGCTTGATTGTGATTCCTTTAATTTCAATGTTACGTTATTGGCAAAGGAAAAGCTTTGATTACAAGTGAAAAACAAACAAGTGGTGCTAGGATCAAGGTTTGTGATGGCAAAGCTGATTACGATTAATGCATTATCACAGTCACTTCCACTGAGGTATTACTTTCTCTCCACAATTCTTTAGTTCTTAGGTTGGTGAAAATTTCAGATTTTACAAGTTGTTTCATTTTTGTGAAAATGTAGTGCATCACTTACCTCTCCTGTCAGATGTAATACTATATTCCCCAGCTAAGTTGAGCGATCATCTTTATTTCTTTGCTTCTTCACTAAAAAGAATAAGATGATTGCGTGCTTTCACTCCCATTTTTTATCTTTGAGGATTTTACATGATACACTTGTGGGTTGTAATTCTATAAATATTCTTAAAACATCAAAAATTAAACCACTTCAACAAAATAAATGTTGATTTTTCAGTACATTTGATAACTACATAAGCTTACAATATTTCTATTGAAAAATTATCTCTCGGGATAATATATACATAATGGATTAGGTCTAGAAATATATATATATATATATATATATATATAGAGAGAGAGAGAGAGAGAGAGAGAGAAAGAAAGAGAGAGAGGAAGTACATTATGCATGTTAAATGTTATAGAATTTATATGTGCACATTGGATGTTGGCGAGTTGAACAATCAAATAAATTTTTATAGTTTGTCATAAACTATTGTTCACCATTTACTCATTCAAATTTGGAAAAATCACTCTTTTTCTTCTTTCGAATATGTGTATATGAAGTTATTATCAAGGCCTTTTCGTTATCTAATTTGAAGGGATGGGTGAGTGCCAAAAATCAAATTTGGCATTTGTGTATGACACAATCAACCACACTCTATTCCTACTTTATGTTTTACTTTGCTCCCACTGTTGAAATTTTTGTCTTACTATTTTGGATTTTTCGATACCAGTTTACGTAATTTGTAAATACATGTATAAACACTGCAACCATGATCATAATGTATAAACAAAGTGAGTATATATGTGCAGTCATGAATTGTGTTGTGGTTTTATTCCTATTAGAAGAGTTTTATGAGTTTTTCTTTCATTATTGCAGTGAAGAATGCAACAAAGATGTACCTATTGCATTGATTAGCACTTTGCCTATGTTATCTGTTTTCATTTTCAATTCATCCTATTGTCCAAATTTCATATTCTTGGAATCTTGGTGGGTTTGGTTGTTCCTATTTGTTTGTACAGTGAATCAAAGAAACCAGTAGCAAAGTAATTTTCTACTTCTTATATTACTATTACTATTATTTTATGTTTGTCCATGTCGTTACCTCTTTAACAGTTGACTGCATTTTTGATTTCGTACTTACATACTATTTAATTTATTCAGGAAAAAAGAGAAATCAACAGAGCCAAAAGTTAAAGGGAAAAGAAACCCAAATGCTCCAAATCACCCTCCTACTGCTTTGTTTGTGTTCATGTATTCCTCACTCCTTCTCTATTTTGAGTTTGTGTTTAAGAAGTTGTCAGTAGTTTGAAATAACAAAAAACATGCAGGGATGAGTTTAGGCAAACATTCAAGGCTGTTAATCCTGACTGGAAGAGGGTCTCCACAATAGTGCTGAATTCAGTTGTTCCTAATAACAATCTCCTTTTGCCCCTTTATCCCTTTAGTTTTATCTAATAGCCACAAAGTTGCTACTTCTCTATCCTTGTTCTATAGCCTTACAATAGTGTTCATTTCTCCTAATGGTAAGCTCATGTATGTTTGTTGTGATGTATTTTTAACAATATCAGAATTTTTTCATTACTTCACATAAAAATCAATGCGTGTTTTTTATTGGGCAGCGCGGGCACTCCCGTCTAGTATATATATATATATACATATATATATATATATACATATATATATATACATATATATATATATATGTGTGTGTATATATATAAAGGAAAACTATAGTCAATCCTATGTGGCATATCTTAGAAGCCTTTAATACTATTTATCTTTTTTGTGGTTTTTTTGAACTTTTTTTTCTTCTTTTTTTTTTCATTAATCAATCAATTTTTTTAATAATCAAAATAAATGAATCAATTACTACTCCTTCATTTATTTTTATTCTTTAATATAGAAATTTAATATTTCTTTAACATTACTCTCATGACCTTTAATGACCATAACTCCTAAATTATATTGATAGTCATGTTCATGATATCTTTGATATTCCATATTGTTGCCTTATAAATAGATGTATTATAAGTCTTTTTTCCTCCATTATCAAAACTAAGTATATTTCATTCACTATATATTTTTTGAACTTTTATATATTCTTTAAAAAATATCATTTGTATACCTTCAAAAATGTCCTTCTTATTGTTTTCTTTTGGGTATGCTATTGCTTCTTCTTCTTTTACATGTATTGTTCCTTTGACATTTTAATTGATTTACTAAACTCATACATGAGATTACATTAAATTTGTTGTTAATGTTATCTTATATTGTTTGTAACTTTTAAGCAAAAACATGTATAATTTAAATCTATTTTCTTATAATTTTTTCATAATATATTAATTTTTGTGATGTATTATTTTTTACAGGAATAAGAAGAAGATCATATAGTGAACGAATAAAGTAAAGGTGAAATGATGACTATGTAAAAATTTGAGGAGAAGGACATAAGAATCACTTGAGATGAATGTCTTTTTTTAAAAAAAAATTATATATATTCTTTTTGCTTTCTCTAAATAGTTTAAATTGCTACATAATTTGTTTACTTTTATTTGTCGTTATACTAAAAATAGATATAAAGAAGAAATATAAATAAGATGACATGACACCTCAATTTTTTTTATTTTTTTTATATAATTTACTAAATAAATAAATTATTAAAAATTTCATAAAATAAATCAAAACTATCCTTAAAATAGATCTTTTACAATAGAACCCAATTCACCATTTGCTTAAGACAATTCACATAAGAGAAATTATATAACATAATCGTAATGATAATTAATTTCTTTTTATGTACTATGTAGTTGTAATTGTAAAATTAATGTCAATGAAAAAAAAAGTGAAGGTAATAAAGAATAAATAATTATAAAGAATGACTAGAGTAGTAATGAAAAAGAGAAATGATCTTTTATTTTTTGCTCATTCATAAGACTATAATTGTGATACTTTTTCTTCTTATTTCTTAAAATTATATTTTAAAAACGTAATGACGATAAGAATAGGATGATAGATAAGACAAAATATAATGTTGAAACACAGAAATGACCTCCTTTTATTTTTAACTTTCTTTCATATGACTATAGTTGTACACATATATTTCATTATGTTAAGTTGTGATTAGATTTTGTAAATTTTTACTGTGATATTTCTTGCAACATTCTAAAATGAACATTATGTGCTTGATGATATTGTTTTTTGCATGTGAGTGCATTCCTGGTTTCTAAATTCGATATTGAGGTTAAAAACTATCGTTAGAAGCATTTTGAAGAACGAAAATTTAATAACTTCAAGAACTTTGAGAGTTTTTGAATTAATTTGTTTTACATTTATTTAGATTTTTACGCTCCTTTTTTGCTTTAATTTTTTTGTTGTTTGAAGAAAAATATTATTTTTAAACATTTATTTTCAGGTCAGAAAAGTATAAAAATAAGCTAAAAGTAAAAAAAAAAATGAATATATCCAACTTATAACTTTAGCACTTATTTTATTGAATATTTTTTAAAAAATGAAAAAAAAATCCAACACCCTCTTTGTCAAGAATTAAATTAAAAAAAATTGACAATAAAATAGGGTATTTGAGCAAAAAAAATAAAAGAAATTAAAATATTATTCACAATTTTTTGTTTTGAAAAGAAAAGAAGAAGACAAATAGCATATGAGGTCATAAATTTATATTTATGTAATTATATAACCTCTTTAAAGTTATATAAAAAACATCTCTTTTAGTTCAGATAATAATTTTATTTTTTTTATATTTTAATACAATACATAATTTATTTTTCCCTCTATTTTTTGGCTTTTTCTATTTTCTAAGTAATTAATGTAAAAATTGATTCCTTAATTATTACAATTAGTAATTTGCTATCCTTTTCATATTTCTCATTATAATTATTGGTAGTTACAACTAAACATTAAAAAGATGTACTTACAATTAAGTTGATGTATATTATAATCATGTGGTGTACCCCTTCAAATTCTTTATGATAAAGTATTAGTGCAAGCATATATTTTTGTATTCCTTAAATTTCATTATTAGTTAACTGGTGAATTTTTTAAGTTTGAATTATTTTTCAGTTTTGAAATTAATTAGAAATTAATGCTACCACCTTTTCACATATCAATTATGACAGTTTCTTATTCATGGAAAATAATGCAATTCTCGTGATTTTAGTATAATTGCTGAGAAATGTAAATGACTAGAGAAAACGGTAATTGACATATTTATTTTTGTAAAACAATAATAATAAGTAAATTAAATTTGAAGAATTATCCAAAAAAAAATAGAAAAATAAAATAATTTTTTGGCCAAATGGAGATGTCACATCACTTTTCTAATACCAAGCTTCATTTATGTATTGATGGTGAGAATTGAAAGTTTGAGTTTCCAAATATAAGTTTAATATACTTTTTGAAATTGAGAGAATGTGAATCCTAATAATATCTAAGAATCCTGATAATTTATTTTGTAGTGTCTTTTAAAATTAGTTTTAAAATTTTATTGCTTTAGCATTATATTTAAACATTATATACACACATATACAAAATCGAAATAGTATTTTTAATATTTGAAATTTTAATTACAATTCTTATATTTATTGTGTTTTGATATATTATTTGTATATGTTAAATAAAATTTTTAGTAAAAATATAAATTTATATCATTTGCATAGAGATAGATAAAATCAAGTATCCCTAAAAGCTAATAAATTTTCAAAAAGTGAAAATTTTAAATAAACTACACAACTAATTATAAATAATGTTATGAATTTAAAGTATTAACTTTCATTTTTTTGAATTTGAAAACTAAAAGAAATCTTAACGTATTCATTGTACTTGAGTAATAGTAAAAATTACATTTTTATTTAATAAAATAGTTTATCACTGCGCGAAGCGCGGCCAATTCCACTAGTTAATAACAATAATCTAGAGCTAATCATTATCAACGCGAAAAATCAACAAACTACTCACTGAAATCCCAAAGGCCCAAAAACCTCCATACAAGAACTCCTAACAAAGATAATGTCTCAAAGAGATATCCAAAAATAAAGTAAATAAAGAATGTTTCATTGCCCGAAAGATGCACAAGAACAAATAGGATGACCCATGGCAGCCTGAAGATTGAGTACTCACCCTTGTATTAAGATCTTCTATCAAACTCTAAAGGTGAGGTCGTATCTGAGCCTCTGGAACACTTTCTACACTCAACAAAAGAAGAGAACAGGGTAGTATCAGCACAAATCACTATGTGCTGGTAGGTATCACAGACCAACTTAATTTAGTAGTATGTACACAATATAAATAAAATAGCGAGTAGACAGGCATCATCAATAACAAAAATTCAATGCATGAATAATACAAAAATAATAGGTTAAACAGTACTCACAACCAAGACACATAACCTTCAAGAGTATCAATCATACTGTGAACATCCACAGAATCAACACAAATATATACACATATGCTATGCGACTTATTTTTGCCTAAATAGTCATGACCTGCAGGGAATAATCTATGTTCATATACCGTGCCGGTGTGGTACCCAATCCATAATAACAAGTAATATCAATATCATATCCATATTGGCGTGGTACCTGATCCACCATAAATAAGTAGTATCAATATTATATCCATATCGGTGTGGTACTCGATCCATCATAAATAAGTAATATCATTACCATATCCATACCAGCGTGGTACACAATCCACCATAAAGAAGTAGTATCAATATCAAATTTAAACTATCTCATATCATACAATACGATATACCAATTTTACAAGTTCACTTAAAGTTATAAGACAATTCCATCAAGTAATTTTTCAATAATTATTTATACACGCCTCAACAATCTAAACATCATCAATTTGAAGCATGTCCGAATGCCAATAAGCAAGAATCCAATTTAGGAGCATACACACAATTAAGTCGAGTCTAAACTTCAATTAAACCACAACCTACCTCTATCGAAAAACTCAAATACAAGCTACCTCAAAAGGGTCCACCCCTTCCGTAAAGCTTCTGAATGGTCCAAATCTGTGCAAGTATATAATTCTTGTATTGGCCACATAAGAAACTAAATTAAAACTTTTCCCCATAAAATCACTACTTAAATTAATTATACAAAATACCCAAAACTTTAAATAGATCATAGAAATTTATTTGGAATGTCAAGAAAATATACCAAATCTGTACATTTACTAAATAAATACATTTTGGACCAATTAAAAACATTGTGACACTACCCTGAGGTCATTTCAATCAAAGGTTGACTATTATCGGGTTTAACTTTCTCAAACTCAATAACCCCATTAATGACTTAAAATACTTTTGAATAACTTGAGAATTGATACTACTCATCAAAGTAAGCCATAAGTCATGTACACCAACTATTGTGAGAGCTAAATTAGGGAAGATGAGAAAATTTTAGAAACGATCAGGAGGATCGTTACATCAAATACCAACTAAAAAACCGTTCATCCCCGAACAGGCAAACAAGCGACAAGAAAAGAAATTAAAGAATTACCTGAATCAGCAAAAAAATGTGGATACTTGGTACACATGTGTGCTTCGGTCTCCCAAATGGCCTCCTCAATAGGATGGTTCTTCTACTGGATATTCACAGGAACAATCTCCTTAGCCCTTAACTTATGGTCATCTCTATCAAGAATAGCAACATGTTCCTCTTCATAAGAGAGGTTTTTATCTTACAAGACCGAATAAAAACAAATTATGTAGTTACCATCACCATGAAAATTCTTTAACATAGATACATGAAACTCGGGGTGCATTCCCGACAAACTCTGAGGTAATGCCAAGCTATAGGCCACCAGCCCCACATACTGAAGAATCTCAAATGGTCCAATATATCTAGGACTAATTTTACCTCGCTTTCCAAAATACATGATGCCCTTCAAGGGTGAAACCTTGAGCAACACTTCGTCACCCTTCATAAAGTACATATCTCTAACTTTTTGATCCACATACTCATTTTGCCTACTTTGAGCTTCTATAAGTTTCTCCTAAATGAGTTTAACCTTCTCCAATGAGTCCCTCAACAAATCAGTACCCTATGGTCTCCCTCAAACACATCAAACAACCCAAGGAGAGATCCACACCTCCTCACATATAATCCCTCAAATGGCGCTATGCCGATACACGAATTATAAATTTTATTATATGCAAACTCAAAACAAAGGTAAGAATTAATCCCAATGCCTCCAAAATCCATTACATATGCATGGAGCATATCCTTTAACACCTGAATCATTCACTCGAAAAACCCATTGATCTGAGGGTAAAAAGCTGTACTAAGGTCCAACGTTATACCCAACTCTTCATGCAACTTATTCCAAAATATAGAGGTAAATTAAGTTCCCCTATTCGAAATAATAGAAATAGGGACCCCACACAATCGAACAATCTCCTTAAGATAAATCTTGGTGAACTTTTTTGCATTATAAATCACCTGAACTTGAATGAAATGTGCAGATTTAGTCAACCTATCCATAATAAGTTATATAGAATCATACTTTCCAAAAGTCTTAGGAAGACCAATAATAAAATCCATAGCTATCCTCTTTTATTTCTATTCAGGAATGGGCATCTGCTGAAGAGAACCACAAGGCTTTTGATTCTCGTACTTTATCTAATGGAAACTCTGATATTTGTCAACAAAGTCAACTATGTCACTCTTCATTCGGCCTCACCAATAATGCTGCCTCAATCATGATACATCCTAGTCGCTCCAGGATGTATAGAATACTTCAAACAATGATCCTCAACTATAATAGTAGGAATCAAATCATCAACACGAGGTACATAACCTCACCCCTTGATCCGCAACACAACATTACTATCAAGAATGGCCTCTTTGGCCTTACCCTACAAAACCTTATCATGAATTTAACTCAACTTAGCATCCTCAAATTGTTTAGCCTTGATTTGATCAATAAATATGGACTTTGCCTCAATGCTAGATAGAATTTCTCCTCTCTAAGTCACCTCAAGTAGAACAAACTTGTTAGATAGAGTCTGAATCTCTCTATCCAATGGACGCCTTTTCCAATTCAAATAAGCCAAACTACCCATACTTGCTGACTTCCTACTCAATGCATCAACAATCATATTAACCTTCCCCAGATGGTAGAGAATGGTGATATCATATTCTTTAATCAACTCCATCTATCCACATTATCTCAAATTCAAATCCCTCTGAGTGAACACATATTGTAAACTCCAGTAATTAGTGAACACTTCACAACAAACTCAATACAAGTAATGCCTCTACATCTTAAAATAAAAAACCGCAGCAGTCAACTCTAAATAATGAGTTGGATAATTTCTCTCATTAGGCTTTAATTGCCTCAAATCATAAGCAATTATATTACTTTCCTACATTAACACATCACCTAACCTAGAACGTGAGGCATCACGATAAATAATAAAATCCTCACTCTTTACCGGCAAGGGAAGAATTGGAGCAGTAGTTAGTAAGGTTTTGAGAATTTGATCGCTTTCCTCATACTTATCAGACCAAATAAAAGGTATATCCTTCTGAGTCAACCATGTCATATGAGCAGCAATAGAGTAAAACCCTTCATGAACCTGTGATAATAACTTGCTAACCCCACAAAAATTTGAACCTCTATCACTAAAGTAGGCCTAGCCCAGTTCTTAACTGCTTCGATCTTCTATGGTTCTACCATTACTCTTTCCTTCAAAACCACATACCCCAAATAGGATACGGAACCCAACCAAAATTCATACTTAGACAACTTTGCATAAAGCTTATTTTCTTTTAACAAACCCAAAAAAAATCCTTAAATGATTCTCATGTTCCTCTTTACTCTTAGAATAAACCAGAATATAATCAATAAAGACAATCACAAAAGAATCCAAGTAGGTTTTAAATATCCCATTCATCAAACTTATAAAAGCAGTTGGGCCATTAGTCAGCCCAAAAGACATCACAAAAAACTCATAGTGCCCATACTTGGTTCAAAATTTGTCTTAGGAATATCGTTAGGCTGAATCTTAAGCTGATGATACCCGAACCTCAAAGTAAACTTACAAAATATGGATTCACCTTGTAATTGGTCAAATAAATCATCGATATGGGGCAAAGTATACTTATTACTGATCATAACTTTTTTCAAGTGCCTATAGTCTATACATGTACAAAGACTACCATCCTTCTTCTACACAAATAAGACAAGATCACCGCATAAAGAGGCACTCGGATGGATAAAACTCTTACTTAATGAATCCTGTAACTGAGCCTTTATCTCCCTCAACTAAGATAGATCTATCCTATAGGGAGGAATAAAAATAGGACGAGTACCTGGCTCTAGATCAATACAGAAATCAATGTCACAGTCTGGTAGCATACCAGGAAAATCTATAGGAGAAACCTCTTGAACTCATACACCACAAAAATTGACTTAATAGTTGAGACCTCTACAGAAGTGTCTCAAAGATGTGTTAGGAAGGCCAAACAACCCCTCTCAATTAACTTCTTTGCATGAAAAAAGGAAATAAGTTTCATTGGATTAAGCCTATAATCACTCTCATACTCAAGTCTATCTAATATCGGCATATCCACAATCATTGTCTTGGCAGGACAGTCTAATATAGCATGATACAGAGACAACCAATTCATACCAAAAATTATATCAAAATCTACTATGTCTAGAATCACTAAATCTACCCAAGTTTGATACCTCACAAACATAATAGAACAAGAATGATAAACTCTATCAACAATAATAGAATCATAAATAGGAGTAGACACGTGAATAAAAAAGTTAAGTAAATAACACACTATGTCCAATCCAACAGAAAAATTAGCAGATACGTATGAAAAAGTAGAGCCAAGATCAAATAATACAGTGTCCATCTAGTCACATACATAAATAGTACTTGTAATAACAATGTCTAATGCCTCTGCCTTGGGCCTGCCTTGAAAGGCATAGATTTGGGCCCTACTACTAGTCTGAACATCACCCCTGCCTAGCTAAGAACCACCTCGATGGTACTGATTAGCACCCCTACCTGCCTGATGACCACCACTACCACCCTTTGGATAACCCTTACCATTACTACCACCTCCTCAACCTGTTGGAACTAGGGCTCTAGAAGCCTACTACTGGTTAGACTGACCATACTACCTCACATTAGGAAAAAACCTCCTAGTGTGACCCACTCCACCATACTTATAACATATATGGTCCAAGGTATGCCGCTGAGCTAATGAAGATGAAGCAAGGTAACCACCAAAGTCTTAAAATAGTTGGCTAGCTCCTAAAGGACCACCAACAGACACTTGCAACTCTGACTGAATGGGGTAGGTAGGGTATCTCTGTGAACTCTGACCCCTAGAATAAGAACCACTAAAACTGCCTTCTCTATTGGCCTTCTTTTCTAATGACTTGGCATAACCCTCTTTCCTTATGCCCTCTACTTTCTTGAAAAAATCAACCATCTTCTAAAAGGACCTACCTGATGATGTCATCTGAAGAAAAGAAATCTAGAGACCTGTATTCAAATATTTTACAAAAATATCGATCCCCTCTTCCTCAATTTTTAATAATTAAGATGCATACCGAGACAATAAATGGAATTTGGCCTTATAGGCCACAACTGACATATTCCCCAGCTTAAGATTGGTAAACTCATCCCTTTTCTATCTCTCAAAGTATGAGGCATGTACTTTTCTAGAAAAACTGAGTCCAAGTCAAGGTAGGGACACCTAAATCCCTAAAATCTACATAATCTCTCCACCACATCTTAGCATCTTCTTGAAACTAAAAAGTAACCAACTCTAACCATACCTATCAACCACACCCATCTTATGAAGCCTCTCATGACAGTTAATAATAACATCATAGGCATCTTCAGACTTAGTTCCATAAATAACAGGAGGATTCATCTTGATAAACTTAGAAAAAAAATCATGCTCATCTCTAGTCATCATCAGACCACTACCTATCTTAGAAAAATATCTGATCATTACACTTTTCCAATCCGAGGAGCTACGGCAGTAGCATGCTACATCCCTGGATGCTGGACTATGGGTGCTATTGGCATAGTCCCTATTCCTGCCAAACTACTCAAAAAAGATAGAACTTATTGAATCATTGCAGAAGACATCTAAATCAAAGCTACAACTCCCTAAACTGGTGCAACCCATCAAGAAGCAAAACTCATTCATTCTATACTGGTATAGTTCCATCCTCTACAAACTAAGCCAAATCCTTATATGGGGGGGGGGGGGGGAGGAGATACTAGGCTCTCCCAAGTAGGTCTCGCCGCCTGAGCTCTACCCCTGGTATGTGCTATTTTCCTTCCTCTGCCTTGTCCTCCTCTTTTCTATCCTTTTGTAATGCTCCGAGTCTGTACCCCGGAGGCTACATAGTGCTTACGACACCGAAGGATCACAAGCTAACCCATGATTGATATATGCTGTGAGCACTAAATAATAAAACTAAAATAAGTGTTAAATTAAGCTGAATTTCCATAAGGTCCAAAATATAAATACTAATAAATAATAATATCTGGTAAAACATCTAAAAGCTAAATAATATCTGATCTGATCTAGTCTAAAAGCCTTTAACTGAATTGTCTGAAGATGGAGTTGATGGGACAAGCCACCAACTAATTCCAACTACTAAAATGTTGAATAAAAATATATCCTCAATAAGGACTCATTACTAACTCTGACACTGCTTGCTGAATCTGAATTTATCTATGCACAGTCAAGAACCTAAGAATCCAAACCTATGATATAATACATCATAGTGCAAATAAAAAGAATGCGTCAATATATAAAATGTACTGGTATGCTAGATGAGGTAAGGCTAAATGTAAGGGTTCATATACATCAAGAGTAATTGACTAAATGATATAAAGTAATTGAATATGAGAGTACATGGATAACTAAAGCTACTGTAAACATTGAGTATGTAATACAATGCACATACATATATATATACTATATCTGTGCTTTTTTAAAGTTAAGTACTGAGTTCTGATAACTGAGTAACTGATATCCAAGGTTACTGATAAATGGGTGACTGTATCTGACAGTCCTGGTCCTATATAACTGAAGTAAGCTCTGTGTTAAGCTGGGTGATTGTATCTGACAATCCTGATTCTTTAGAACTGAACTGAGTTCTAGGCAAAGTCTTAACCTAAAACTGTAGGAGGTAATCATCTAACCGACATACCTCAAATCTGAGCTGATAGGGGTCCAACCTGTGACCCTAGTTGTAAGGGTACTAATACCATGCCACGGGCACTAAAATTGGAAAACCAGGATGCCAAGCGTAACTGGTGGGTGACACCTAGTTGAAGTTAATCCTAATCTAACGGGTAACCCTTGGGAGGTATTCAGGCCTAGTATGATAGGTGACTCCGCATCCTACGCTGGCTACACAATTTAGAGGTATATAGGCTACTACTAATGACTTTGCCTCTCTAATGGAGAAACCATCATCCTTGCACTCACTCGGTGCTGAATCCTACCCCCAACTGAAAGACATAGAGTATTAAACTGAATTGGACTAGACTGATACTTAGTTTTACTAAGTTTGGAAACTAACTGAGTTTACTGAATTCTACTAACTGACTGAGGGATACTAATCGTGATGCTACTAAGACTATTTTGTAACTGACTTTGGCTCTAGGTAAACAACTAGAGTTTTTGGTATTGAATACCCCTAGGACTCGATAGCATGGAAAGTAAAACATAGCATGATCATAAAGGCATAACAATACTTTCTTGCTAAAAATGCACTCATTTAGATATTTTGTCAAACACTTGATATATATGAACTTGTGCATGAATGGGATCACATAATATCATGTCATGTTTTCACTAGTCAAATCACATAAGCATTTTATCAAACACTAGTAGGGCATAAGCTTGTACATATACTAACATGTCATGATTTCACCCTTTAATTCACATTGACAATCTATCAAAATATAGAGAACACAACTTAATACACATAATAATGGATAACATATAAACATTGCAACTACACTGCAAAATCTTTCAAATTCATAGGTTATAACATGGGAATTACACAATTCAAGGTACATGCTATTGTAATTTCATTAAATCTATAATTTATCATGGATTGAAACTCCATTAATGTCATGAACATAAATACATTCCAATTTTAAGCATATAAATTAGGAATTGACAATCTTGTAGTTTTGAAAACGAATTCATAGAATCTATGGGTGAAAGGAACCCATAGATGAACACCTAACATAACTTGATTGTAAATTTCGTGGAGATTGGGGTGAGTTTTTGAGGCTTGATTCTTAAACATTATGAAGCTAGGGCTTGTTCTTGAGAGGATTTTGTGAAAAGGATGAGCAATTATGCTATTTAGGGCTTTAATCCCCTGTTATGGACTTATTGGGTGAGGGGAAAATGAAATATTTTCCCTTAAAGACGCGAAACATAACTGCAGGTAAATACACGGGCTGAACTAGCCAGGGTGCTGTGGGCTCTGGAAAGCCGCTCTGGGTAGGGGTTTGTGGGATTATTGCCTCGAGCCACTATTTTTGAATTCCAAACACGCCCTTACGCTTGTCTGAAAATTCTGAATCTCACCCGAGATGTACTATTGACTTCCTTATTCATGAATCAATTTAAAAACTAGCTCCCTGAGGTCGGGAATGTCGTAAAAAAAATCCCTAAAGTTTGAGGTCTTTTTAAAAGACTAAGTCCTAACACTTAGCTAAAATTTCTAAGTCTGGGACCTTTTTCACACTTTAAGGGACTGAGCTAAGTTTAGAATTTTATGGGGTCTTACAATATCTCCCCCTTGGGAATATTATTCTCAAAAGAGGCTGACTAAGCTGAGAATACTGATAGACTGAGCTTACCATTGAACATATATGTTTGATGCATCGAATACATGACTAAAGCTACTTATAAGGTGAGTTTTCATACTGAACATGCATATCTGATGTATGTGTACATGACTGAACTAATTCATGAATGCATGACTGAATATGTAATAGTAACTGATACTAAGATTTGTAACTGTACTGAACAGGGAACTGAGTAAATCTGAGGAAGACTGTTACCTCAAGCTGAGAATACTGATGAACCTGAGATCATTTACTAAACATATATGAACAGGAACATGAGAACATGACTAAGTCTGAAATATGATACGTGAACTGAATATCATGAACTGAACTGATTTCTTGAATACATGTTATGGCATCGGAATGGTTATACGACTGAGGTTGGAATGAGAGAGTCAATTTATGAGTACTCACTACTCCAAATAAGGTCTTATTATGTGAAGAGAAATTGGAAGGTTTAGGACATAAAAGCTTAGGGGTTATAGTGTATCTACCCTTGGGAATTTATGTCCCCCGAAGTATGCTGACTTGGCTGAGATACTAAGGAAAGGCTGAGATGATACATGGAACACCTATAAACTGAATCGTGACTAAATATTTGAGATCTAAAATAGAGGCATGATACATGAACTGGGCTGAACTCACAACTACCTGGTTGCTACATCTTGGAATAGTAACATTCATGAAACTTCAGATAGTATGACTAGATGGAAAGATGGAAAATGATATGAACTTGTTCGCTTAACTGCTAAACTAAATTACTGGCCTTATGGACTAACTCATACTAAAATCTTATACTAAACTGGAGCATTTCTTTGACACTCTTTCTATATATTTCTAATGATTTTAGGGAGCAAGAAATCTTGGCATGGTCTGAACACAACATTTGGATAACAAATTGCCTCATGGCTATAATTCTGTAATATGGGGTGAGGCCTATGAAACATCATCTAAGATGGAGTTACTAAGACTTATGCACCATAACTATAAATTTTCATGCTTAGACATATTTCTCAAATAATCTCTCAACTATACCCTCCACCTTAATACACCACTTCACCTGAGGCTACTGAAAATATTCACATGGGCACTAAGCACGAATGCGTAAACATACTAACTTATTTGATTAACTGGATGATTAATAGCTGAATACTGGTCATGTAAGATTGAACTGTACTTAACCAGAATAACTAGACTAAAACTATAGAGTACTATGCATATAAAGTAAGGACTGAATGAGGAACATAAGGTAACTAAGCATGAATTCGTGGAAATGGTATTATCTAGGAATGTAATACTAAGTTCATAATATGATTATGAAATACCAAGATACTGACAACTGAATAATTGATAACTGTACGCTTTGTTCAAGCAAACCTGAAACTAGACTGAGTTTGGAACTGAATGCTAAATTGAGACTATAACTGAGTTCTGATAGTTTCACGATAGGGACTGGCATAAATCGAGGATCTGAATGAACACTCACACTCTTCATTTCTTAACTTCTTATCTCAAGAATAATTATGGTTTTTCCTCCAATAACTAAATACAACCTGTTGCTATTTATTCACCCGCACACTAACATGACATTCAAGCCTATCTTCATAACTATAGCCTCATGTAAAACTAGCATGCAACAATCTTTCCTTAACATGTAACATTTACTCTCTCCCTTCTAAGCAGCTGCTCATCACTATATCATTTCATAAGAATAGTTCACTGAAGGTTAAAACAAGAGGACCTGAAGCATGAATAGCACTATACCAAACTTGACACTTAACTGAGGCCTGAAGAATAAAATATCAACCTCATAGATCTATGAAGAGATCAAGATTGAGGAGATACATGACATAAATATGGATTTATATAATCATTAGGAGTATAGCATAAGTCATGGCAACTGAGCATACTGTAAAGCATGAGTACATGAGTCATAAGCTACATGACCTGAGTTTGGAGTTTATGTGTTCGATGAACGTGATTCATAACACTGAGTGAACTGGAACTCCTTATATTAGGAACAGTAAGCGTACATGATTTTTGATAATATGAATGAATATGAGCTATGATCATATTGTTGACATGCAAAGCATAGGTAGTTATCATGATAGCTGAAGTACAAAACTTGGCACTGAGGTAATGAAAGGTTAGGCATCAACCTCTCCTACTGCTTTTCTACTTATACTAACATTACTACTAAAATTTGAAAGTCTGACTTGGTTACTTGTTCTACCATCTCCCCCTTATCTTAAAGCTATTATTCTAAGTCTGTGAACCCCTTAATAAACTCTAAATCAAACTGAAACCACTTTACTCTGGAGCCCGAGATATAACAATACTCATAAATACTAAACTCATTTTGAAGGACTATGCTTTACAATGTAAGGTCCACTGCTAGTACTTCCTCCCGATATATGATTCTTAGATTTCTATTTCCCCAACAATCATCATATAACAACCTCAAAACTAACTTAACATAGAATTCTCAACTTTTCTTTCTACTAGTTCAATCTAGAGATTCAAAGTTAAATCAATTGAAACTGAGGTACTACCCCTTCATTCAATGATTAGTTCATCGGGAAACTAAAATAGAATGACTCTATTATTGAAATTAACTGAAGAAATTTTCTGACATACTGTAATCGAGCAATTTTTGTATACTCATCTGGCTAGAATATACTTACCTACTGAGGTAAGTACAAAGAAAGGTCCTGTTAAGAGTTTTGGTTTGACTTTCAAACTTACTACTATGTAAGGAGTTACAAAAAATAGAGAAGCTCCTGGATCTAATAAGAAAAAAAATTTAATGCAAGATCTGTAACGTACCAGTGACCACAATAGGAGAACCTTCCTGATCTTGTTTGGAATGAAGTGCAGAAAGCCTATTTGGGCATTGCCCAGTAGCAGCACTAGAAGTGGCACCCTTCTGGTTTAGGCGATCGGACTGAGCTGAAAGATGGTTGGACTGACCCTATTAGTGCAAATCCCTTACTCTCCTAGCCATTACTCTACACTCCCGCACCCTATGGCCTGGATTACTATATCCAAAACATACATCACTGCCAGCTCTACATGTACCTAGGTGATTTCTATCACATTCTTCTCAAAGCGGATCGGTATGACTACTGCTCACACTACCCTGGGTTTTGGAGCCTAGTCCCCTATATCGACTGTCATTCTTGAACTTTATTACTGGTGTACTTGCTAAGGATGGAGCTGGACCTGAAGATTTTGGATAAAACTGGGAATGGTTACCACCCTTTGACTTAGGCTGATTGAAATTGAAACTACCTATTCTAGCTCTTTTGTTCTCTCTCTCTTTTTTCTTAAGCTTTTGCTCCTCAATCTATTGAGCATAGGCCATAAGCCTAGAGATATCCATCTCCTTAATCAACATCGCATTTCTGCACTCCTTAACCACACTATCAAATATCCCAAACACAAACTTGCTTATTCTGGACCTATTGTCTGCTACTACATGAGAAGCATACCTGGCTAACTGAATAAACTTAAGGGAATACTCTTTCACACTCATACTTCCTTGTCTAAGATTGATAAACTCTAACACCTTTGCTTCTCTCAGCTCTAAGGGAAAGAATTTATCTAGAAAAGCAGTAGCAAACTCTTCCAACTCTATGGGTTCTGCATCTGTGCCCCTATCTACCTTTCATTACTTAAAAATGTATGAGCTATATCTTGTAGCTGATAGAAAGCTGACTCAGCACTCTCACTAGAAGTTACTCCTATGATATTTGTGACTTTCTAAACCTAATCGAAGAACTCTTGTGGGTCCTCTTATGACTTAGATCCTGAGAATAACAGAGAATTCATTCGGGTGAAGTCCCAAATCCTGGCTGCAGCAGTATTTCCCACTGCATTAGTCTGAACAACAGCTGGCCATTCATTTTATGTTGTGACGGAGTTGGATAGAGTAGTGAATATAACTATGAACTCTGCATGAAAGACATGCTCGTCCAGGGGATCTGCTTGAATGGGCTGAGATGCTGACTGGTTTCTAGTTCTTCTTTTATTAGTCTTTTGGGAGTCATGTTCTATAAACAGAACGTAGAAAAGGATTATACTGAGAATTAAGCTTGAGCTCATGCTCACTCGTACGACATAAACACTAAAAGAAGGAAAACTTTTCCTAAAAATATCTCAAAGCCTCCTTTCCAAAAATATAGCATGCTACACACTCATGCACAAGACTTTACTTGATGTGGATTTTAGACTCCCTAGGACTTTTTTGAAACTTTGGCTCTGATACCAAGTTTATAACACCTTGAGTCTATACCCTGGATGTTGTACGATGCTTACAACCTTAAAGGACCATAAGCTAACCCATGACTGCTATCTGCTGTGAGCACTGAATAATAATACTAAAATAAATGTGGCATTAAGATGAATTTCCATAAGGTTGAAAATCTAAATACTGATAGACAATAATATTTGGTAAAACATCTAAAAACAAAACACTATCTGATCGGATCTAATCTAAAATCTTCTAACTGAATTGTCTGAATATAGAGTTGATGGGAAAAGCCCCCAACTACTAAAATTCTGAATAAAACATATCCTCGAAAGATGAGGATTCACTACTAACTCTGACACTGCTTGCTGAATTGAATCTATCTATGCGTGCTCAGGAACCTGAGCATCTGAACCTATGATATGAGGCATCATAGCACAAATAAAGAGTATGTGTTAGTACGTGGAATGTACTGGTAAGCAAGATGAGGTAAGGCTGAATACAAGGGTTCATATGCATGAACAATAAATGACTGAATGATATAGAGTAACTAAATATGAGAGTACATGGAAAACTGAAACTACTGTAAATACTCATTATGTAATATGTTGAACATACATATATGTATACTGTATTTGAGATTTTCTAAAGCTAAGTACTGAGTACTGATAATTGAGTAACTGATGATTAACTGATATCTGAGGTTACTGATAATTAGGTGACTATGTCTAACAGTCCTGGTCCTATAAAACTGAACTGAGCTCTATGTTGAGCTAGGTGACTGTATCTAATAGTCCTAATTCTGTGGAACTAAATTAAGTTCTATGCTAAGTCTGAAACTAAAATGATTGGAGGTAATCATCTAACCGACATGCCCTAAATCTAAGTTGATAAGGGTTCAACTTATTCCTCAGTTGGAAGGGTGCTAATACCATGCCACGGTACTAACACTGAAAAACTAGGATGCTAAGCCTAACTGGTGGGTGACACCTGGTCGGAGTCAAGTTTAATCTAACGGGTGACCTCTGGGAGGTACTCTAGCTTAGTCTGATAAGTGACTCCTCATCCTGCGCTGGCTACGCAGTTCTTAAGTACAAGGACTGCTACTAATGACTCTGCCTCTCTGATGGGAAATCCGTCATCCCTACACTCGCTTGATGCTAAATCCTACTCCCAACTGAAAGACACTGAGTATTAAATTGAATTGAACTAGTATAATACTGAGTTTACTGAGTTTGGAAACTGACTGAGTTTACTGAATTCTGCTAACTAACTGAGGGCTACTGATCGTGACACTACTGAGACTATTTTGTAACTGACTGTGGCTCTAGGTAAATAGGTAGATTTTTGGGTAGTAAATACCCCCAAGACTCGATAGCATGGAAAGTAAAACATAGCATGATTATAAAGGCATAACAATACTTGCTTGCTAACAATGCACTCATTTAGATTAAAATGATGTTATCATAAAACCAACTTAATAACAATAATCTAGAGCTAAACATTATCAGGGCAAAAATTAAGAAACTACTCACTAAAATCCCAAAGACCCAAAAGTCATCGTACAAGAACTTCTAACAAATATTATGTCTAAAAGAGATATCCAAAAATAAAGTAAATAAAGAATGTTTCATTGCCCGAAAGATGGACAAGAACAAACGAGATGACCCATGGTATCCAAAAGACGGAGTGCTCCCCCTTAGATCAAGATATATTATCAAACTCTAGAGGTTAGGTCGTGTCTGGGCCTCTAGAATACTTTATACACTCAACAAAAGAAGAGTACAGGGTATTATCAGTACAAACCACCATGTATTGGTAGGCATCATAGGCCAACTCAATTTAGTAGCATGTACAAAGCATAAATCAAATAATACGTAGACAGACATCTTTAATAAAAAATTCAATTAATCAATAAGACAACAATAAAAGGTTAAACAGTGCACACAACCAAGCCACATAACCATCAAGAGTATCAACCATTTTGTAAAAATCCACAGAATCAACACAAATATGTACACACATGCTAAGGGACTTATTTTTGCCCAAATAGTCATGACCTGTGGAGAACAATCTATGTTCATGTACCGTATCAGAATGATACTCAATCCTCAATGAAAAGTAATATCAGTATCATATCCATACCAGGGTGGTACCCGATCCACCATAAATGCTTATCAATATCATATCCGTACTATTGTGGTACCCGATAAACCATAAACAAGTAGTATCATTACCATATCTGTACCAATGTGGTACCCGATCCACCATAAACCTGTTGTATAAATATCAAATTTACACTACCTCGTAGCATACAACATGATGTACCAACTTTACAAGTACACTTAAGTCATAAGATAACTCCATCAAGTAAATTTTTAATAATTATTTATACACGCCTCAACAATCCAAACATTATCAATTTCAAGCATGTCTGAATACCAATCAAAAAGTATCCAATTTAGAAGCATGCACATAATTAAATTGAGTCTGAACTCCAATTAAACTGTAACCTACCTCGATTGAAGAACTCAAATACAAGCTACCTCGCAAGGGTCTTGCCCTTCCATAAAGCTTCTGAATGGTCCAAATCTGTGGAAGTATATAATTTGCATAAGAATATGAATTTAATGATCCCATTTTATATATTCTTACTCTAAAATCATACTCCAATCTATCGCATTTATAATATAAATTGGTAACCCTATATTGACACGATTGCCATCCTACGAGAAACAGTAGCAAAAATATTATACCAAACCTAATCAATCCTTAACATACTACTATTTTATTATTTGTACTAGTGATTATTTATTAGTAATCAATAATAACCCAATGTTAACTAAACTATCACTACGGGACAACAGATTTTAAAATTTTCAGTTGAATAACTCGCCAGTGCCACCTAATACCACTACTGACAATTACCAAATAGTTTTGTACACCATACAACATGAACAATTTGACGAGGAAAATATCATAAACTAACCTGAATATGTATCTCCACAAGCCGTGAAAAGAGAATGTACTGCAACTTCATGCCCTACTTGCTCAATCTAACTGACTTTATTTTAATAAATATGGTAACTTCTTTTTACTTAAATTAATTCTTGTATTGGCCACATAAGAAACTAAATTAAAAGTTTGGCCCATAAAATCACTACTTAAATTAATTATATAAAATATCCTAAACTTTTAATAGATCATTAAAATTTATTCAAAACATCGAAAAAACATGCCAAATATATTACATTGACTAAAAAAATATATTTTGGACCTATTAAAAATATTACGACTCTACTCCGAGGTCATTTCGATCCAAGATTGAATATTATTGGGTTTAACTTTCTCAAACTCAATAGCCTCGTTAATGACTTAAAATACTTCCGAATAACTTGAGAATCGATACTATTATAAGTTATGTACACCAACTACTGGAAAAGGTAAAATAGGGAAGATGAGAAAATTTCACAAACAACCCGGAGGATCGTTACATACTTACACAAAAAGATCGATGGTATAATAAAATCATACATAAATAATTTTGATATATTTATATGATATAATTTTCCAAAGAAGATAATTGAGTTGAACTCAATTCTCCATAGTTCCTCCAATAATGGGGTGTATTCAATAATGAGTTGAACCAATATATTCAAAAGTTCTTACCTTATAAAGTTTGACTTAATTAATTAATGTTTATTGTGGTCAATTCCCATAATGTTTGATTTTTTCTTTTTTCTTTTTGTTTTAATTATGGATTTCTGTGATCGGAGGAAAGAAGATTGATTTGCATATTTCATATATTGAAGTGACTAAAAAGGGTGGCTTTGACGAGTAAATATGTTTATCCCTTTATTTTTATTCTTATAACTATTTGTTTCAGTCATATATAATACATCTTCTTCTTCTTATTGTTTCTTTTTAAAAGAAAAATTAAGAAGACATACAAATATTTTTTTTATTGTATAGACAGTTGTGGAGAAGAAATAGAAAGAAGTGAGTTCAGAATTCAAGTTTTCTCCAACTACAATAAGTGCTTCATATGTATTGAGAAAATATTATTTCACTTTGTTTAATCACTTTGAACAAGTTTACTTCTTTATGCATGAAGTGTTGAATGATAAATTTCCAGGTTCGTAATCTTTCGTGAATGTTAATTTTTTCTCATTAAGTGTATCTATTTTTTCCGTATCAATGTTCTATTTGTTATGGTATGTGCAATGACCTTTGTGCATTTTTACAAAACAAGACATATTCATTTTTACCTCAATCTTTCCAATCCTCCTCATTCTTCATTCTCATCTAGAAGTAACTACATGAGCTAGTTTTAGCCAAATGTCTTATGACATGAGATTGAAATATTTTTAAAAGACATGACGCATCTACAAAAAATGTTATAATAGTAATAGAAAGTATTATTTGGCCAAATTGGACTTTATAAGTACTCCTAATAACTAGTTCAAGGATCTTGTTTTACTACTAGGAATTTTTTTTTTCTATTTACTCCAGCATGTGGTAACATGTGTTAGTTATTACTAGGCTAGATATATTCAATTTACTCCTCAATCTTCTTGATTCTCCTCATTCTTTGTTCTCATCAAGATGTAATTACACGAGCTACTTTTGGCCAAATGTCTTATGATTTGAGATCAAAATATTTTTTAAAAATGTGTCAATATATAACTCCTTAAGTTTTTTTGTGTCTATAAAAAATATTTCATAATAGTAATAGAAAGTGTTATTTGACCAAATTATACTTTATAAGTACTCCTAATAACTAATTCAAGGATTTTTATCTTTTACTAGTAGGGAAATTTTCTTTCTATTTACTAGAGCATGTGATAACATATGTGACTTATTACTAGGATAGATATATTCAATTTACTCCTCGATCTTCCTGAGTCTCCTCTTTCTCCATTATTATCGAGGAGCAACAATGAGCTACTTTTTACCATGCATCATATGACATGAAGTCGAGATACTTTTATTGTATGTGGCAAGATATGACTTCTTGATTTTGATGCATCTATAAAAAAAATTTTAATAATAGTAATTGAAAGTGTTATTTGACCAATTCTACTTTATAAGTAATAATTAGTTCAAGGATTTTGATCTTTTACTAATAGGGTTGATTTTTTCTATTTACTCCGGCATGCCATAGTGTTTGTCAATTACTACTAGGCTAGATATATCAAATTTTTACCTCGATCTTCTGAGTCTCATCTTTCTTTGTTCTCATTGAGGAGTATCTACATGAATTATTGTATTCGACATGCCATATGGCATGAGATCAAGATACTTTTAAAGATGTGTCAACATATAATTCCTTAAGATTTTATACATATATTAAGAAAATATTTAATAATCATAATTAAATGTGTTATTTTAGTATATTATACTTTCTAAGTAATAGATAATTCAAGGATGTTGATCTTTTAGTACTAGGCCATGTTTTTTTTGTCTATTCACTCTGGTATGTGATGATATTTGTGCGTTATTACTAGGCTAAAAATATTTAATTTCCATCTTGATCTTCCCGAGTCTCCTCTTTCTCCATTCTCATCGAGAAGAGTTACTTTCATACATATGTCATATGGCTTGAGTTCTAACATTTTAAAATATGTCTCTTATAACTCCTTAAGTTTAGGCACATCTATCAAAAACTTTTAGTAATAGTGATCGGAATTGTTATTGTTAGAGTTGTAATCGAATTTTGTTGATCCGACCCTAAAAGTTTCATGGTGCGACCCATGTTTATGATTTTTCATAGGGTCTGTGCATTTAGTGGATCATTTTGGATGTAAAAAAAATACGTCATTGAGGCTACATCTCCAAACTTATACTCCTCCCATTCATATTAAGTTTTCTCTGCCTTTACCCATGGTTTTTCTCATAAAAAATCCATATAAATCTATGTCTTCATCTTATTTTTCTTTTTCTTGTGGTTTGCTTAATACTATCTGGTTCATAACAAAATAAAATCAGAGTGCTTGATTGTTTTCTCGGGAATAGCAACCATAAAGTATGATATTCTGTTGTTGGACCGCAACACCAAATTTTACTATGGTAGGTTAAGATCGGGTTGTGCTTTCATAGATAGACTTGGAAGATACTCTATTAGGGCTTGATAAGATATCCTCATCGTGGATGGAGAAGGACAAATGGCATAAGAATCGGAAGGCTCTATGTCAGATCCACCTTTATTTATCCAATCAGATTCTATAGTATATTTTGAAGGAGACCACTATCACTACATTTTGGTTGAAACTAGAATTATTATGTATGACAAAGAGCCTAACAAGTAAGTTTCATCTCAAATAAAAATATTATTCCCATCGTATGTCTGAGGGTGCATCTTTAGAGGATAACCTATCTGTCTTTAAGGAAATCGTCTCTGATTTAGAGACTTTAGAGGTTAAGTATGATGAGGAAGATATAGGGTTAATTTTATTGTGTTCACTTCCTGCATCATACATGACCTTTAGGGATACGATTTTATATAGTCATGATATCCTGTTCGTTGATGAAGTTAATGATGCATTGTTCTCTAAGGAGAAGATGATGCATCTTGTGAATGGGTCAGAGCCTCAAGGAGATGGTCTTATTATTCAAGGAAGGACTCATGAGAGAAACTCTAGGGGTGATGATAGGAATAGGTCAAAATACAAAAATAGAAACAAAACCTGTGATTACTATAAGAATAAGGGCCATATCAAATTTGAGTGTTATAAGTTACAGAATACAAATAAAATAAAAGTTGTAAAACCAGAAAAGTTCGGTGAAGCCAGTTTTGTTAAAGATAGCAATAGTGATAGAGAACTCTATGTAGTTTCTAATGGTAACTCCAAAACCTATGAGGATTAGATTCTTGATTCATCTTGAATATTTCATACGTGTCATAATCGGAATTGGTTTACAACATATGAAACAGTCTCTAAAGGTGTTGTGTTGATGGGAAATAACACACCTTATAAGATAGCTAGTATTGGAACAATCAGAATCAAGATGTTTGATGAAGTTTTGAGGACACTTAGTGATGTGCGGTATATCCCAAACTTGAAGAGAAATCTTATTTCCTTGAGTACCCTTGATTCGAAAGGATAAAAGTACACTGGTGAAGGTGGAGTCCTGAAGGTTACTAGAGGTGCTCTTGTTGTGATGAAGGGACAGCAAAATACTGCCAATTTGTATGTCCTACAAGGCTCTACGATTATAAGTGATGCAACTATTTTTACTTTTTTGTATTAGATAGTGATGTTGCTAAACTTTGGCATATGCATTTGGGATATATAAGTGAGAATAGAATAGTTAAACTGAGTAGGAGAGGACTTCTTGATGGGTAGAAAAGGGTAAATTTCACTAAAGGCATCTACTTAACTAAAGGCATACTTGATTATATTTATTTTGATATCTGGGGTCCTTCTAGAGTACCTTCTAGTGGAGGTGCTTACTAAATATTAACTATTATTGATGACTATTCCAGAAAAGTTTACGTGTTCTTTCTGAAGCAAAAGAATGATGTGTTGCCTACTTTCAAGGTGTGGAAGACTATGAATGAAAAACAAATAGGGAAGAAGGTAAAATAACTTTGGACTAATAATGGTTTAGAGTTTTATTCTAATGAATTTAATGATCTGTGCAAGTTAGATGGAATTGTGAGGCACTTAATAGTCGTCATACTCCGCAGTATAATGGTATGGCTGAACGACTAAATAGGACTATAATGGGGAAAGTGTATTTTATGCTCTCTAATGCTGGTTTACCCATGTCTTTTTAGGCTAAAGCTATTGCCACAACTTGTCTTCTTATTTACCGCCCTCCTTCAGGTGTGATTGACCAAAAAACTCCATAAGAGGTATGGTGTGATACTCCTACCAGTTACTTTGATTTAAGAATATTTGGATGTCCTACTTATGCTCATGATGGTAATGGAAATATAGAACATAAATCTGTCAATTGCTTATTTATGGGTTATAAGCCTGGTGTTAAAGGTTATAAGATTTGCTGTTCTAAAAATAAAAAGGTTATAATTAACAAAGATGTTGTGTTCAATGGAACTACCATGATTCAAGCTTCCTCCGAATCTTATGCTTCACCCTCAAATGAGCTTAGTGACATGAATCAGCAAAAGTTAAGAACGCACGTTGAATTGCTGATTCCATACCATTGCCTATTTTTATGTCTAGCCCGAAGATACAGAGTGATACTATTTTTTCTTTACTACCAGTGATGCCATAATATTCTATTGCTAAAGACAGTTCTAGGAGAGATATTAGACTTTCTTAAAAGTATGTTAAAGATGATTTGGTTGCTTATGCATTGAATATAGTAGAAGATATTAATTCATTTGAAGAACCTTCTTCTTACTCTGAGGCAAATAGTTGTGATGATTTTGGCCGATGGATAATTGCTATGTAGGAAGAGATGGAATCACTTTATGAGAATGGCACATGGGATCTAGTGAGATTTCCTAAACATAAGAAAGTTTTCTATTGCAAGTGGGTATTTAAGAAGAAAGAAAGAACATCGGGAGTTAAAGATACTAGGTACAAATCTAGACTAGTTGATAAAGGTTATAGTCAGGTTCCAGGTGTTGACTTCACATATGTGTTTTCTCCAGTTTTAAAGCATAGTTCGATTCAAGCCTTTCTTGGTATTGTGGTCATGAATAATCTTGAGCTTGAGCAGTTGGATGTCAAAATTGCATTCTTACATGGAGAACTTGAGGAGGACATCTATATAGAACAACCAAAAGGTTTTGTAGTTTCACGAAAGGTAGACTATGCATGCTTGCTGAAAAAGTCCCTTTATATCTTAAAATAGTTGCCCAGACGGTAGTATAAGTGGTTTGAATCTTTTAATGACTTCTCATATGTCTAGGAGAAGTAGTTATGATAGCTATGTCTATTTCAAAGAGGTAAGTGATAGTTTATTTGTGTATCTTCTCTTGTATGTTGATGATATATTGATAGCAGCAAAGGATAATAAAGAGATAATAAAAGTCAAATCCCAACTTAGTAAGGAGTTTGATATGAAGGATCTAGGAGCAGCAAAGAGGATTCTTGGCATGGAATTTTTTAGGGATAGAGAGAAATGTAACTTATACTTAAATCAGAAAAGGTATATTGAGAAAGTGCTTCATAGGTTCAATATGAAAAATGCCAAACCTGTCAGTACTCTATTGGCAGCTCACTTTAAACTTTAAGCCATGTTATCTCCAAATATAGATAATGATCATGACTATATGTCGTTAGTTCTATACTCTAGTGCCTTCGGGTCTCTTACCCATGCGATGGTGTGTTCCTGACCAAATTTATCGTATGTAGTTTGTGCAGTTAGAAGGTACATGGAAAATCCTAGTAAAGAACATTAGAATGTAGTTTAGTGGATTTTTAGATGCTTGCATGGATCTGCTGATGTTTGTTTGTAGTTTGGGCAAAATAAAGATGGAGTGATCATGTATGTTGATTCTAATTTTGCAGGAGACCTTGATAAAAGAAGATCCCTTAAAGGTAATAGTTTTACCATTACTGGTTGTGCTATCAGTTGGAAAGCTACTTTACAAACTATGGTTGCTTTGTTATTTACTGAGACAGAGTACATGGTTATTAGATATGCTTGCAAAGAAAATATTTGGTTGAAGGGTCTATTTTGGTGAACTTAGCAAAGACTTTCAGATTACTATGATCTATTACGATAGAGTTCTATCTTCCTTACAAAAGATCAGATATTTTATGAAAGGGCAAAGCATATCGATGTTTGGTATCATTTTGTACGTGAAATTATTGCTCGTTGTGATATTCTGATAAGCAAGATTAGTACACATGATAACTCTGGTGATATGATGATCATGACACTACCAAGTGCCAAGTTTGAGCATTGGTTGAACTTGGTTGGTGTCAGCAGTTAAGATGTGCCCTTAGGGGATTTTGTGGAAGAGGTGGAGAATTTTCTTAAAATGGATTCGAGTTTGAATTAGAATTCATGTCAAGATTGAGATTGTTAGAGTTGTGATCCGAATTTTGTTGATCCGACTCTGAAAGTTTTGCGGTGTGACCCATCTTTGTGATTTTTTGTGAGGTCTGTGATGGTAGCGTAGGGATCAGACCTAAGATTTATTTGTACGCATGTATTATATAAGTGCACTTAGTGGGTCATTTTGGATGTAACAAAAATACGTCATTGAGACTACGTCACCAACCTTATATTCCTCTCCTTCATAGTGAATCTACTCTGCCTCTGCCTGTGCTTTTTCCCGCAAGAGGTTTCACATAAATATGTGTGTTCTTCTTATTTTTCTTTTGCTTGTGGTTTGCTTAATATTGTCTGATTCATAATAGTTATTGGATCAAATTACACTTTATAAGTAATAACTAGTTCAAGGATTTTGATATTTTACTCCTGGGCTAGATTCTATTTATTTCAATATGTAATAACACGTGTGTAATTACTAGTTAGACATATTCAATTTTCACCTTTTCCAATTATCCTCTTTCTCCATTCTCATCGAAGAGTAACTAGAGAGAATTTATTTTTATCACCTGTCATGAGTTTGAGTTATTTTATTTTTAATAGATATGTCAAAATAGTACTCCTTTTATAAGTTTTGACATATTTGTTAAAAAATTATTTAGTAATAGTAATCGGATACAGTATTTGACTCAATTACAGTTTATAAGAAGTAACTCGTTCAAGGTTTTTGATCTTTTAGCATTTTGGATCTACGCTAGTTTTTTTTCTACTTATTCCAATTTGAAATAACATTTCTGCATATTGTTAAGCTAGACATACTCATTTTCACCTTGATCTTCTCGAGTCTCCTCTTTCTCCATTTTCATCAAAGAGTAACTAAAGAAGCTATTTTTGTGTGATGTGTCATCTTCATGGCTTCAAAATATTTTATTTTTAACAGAGTATCAAAATATTAATCCTTCCTTAAATTTTGACACATCTGTTAAAAGAACATTTAATAATAGTAATCGCAAGTGTTATTCGACTAAATTATACTTTATAGGTGGTAATTAATTTAGGATTTTGATCTTTTACTATTAGACTAGATTCATTCTTTTTTATTTACTCCAAGATGAGATAACATTTGTGCACTATTATATTACTAGGATAGACATATTCAATTTTTCATCTCAATTTTTTCGAATCTCCTTTTTCTCCATTTAGATCAAGGAGTAACTAGAGAAGCTATTTTCAATCATGTGTTATTGTCATAATTTCAAGATGTTTTATCAATAACAGTTGAGTAAAAATATTTCCCCTACCTTAAGTTTTAACATATCTATTACAAAATTATTTAATAATAATACTCGAAAGTGTTATCAGACCACACTGCACTTTTATAAGTGCTAACTAGTTCAAGCATTTTGATCTTTACTTCTAGGAGATATAATTTTTTTCTATTTATTGCAATATGCGATAACATTTATGTGATATTACTAGGCTAAAGATATTCAATTTACACCTATTGGGTATTCTTAAATCTCCTATTTTTTTCATCTTCATCGAGGATTAACTAGAAAATCTATACTTCATCATGAGTTATTTGTCAAGACTTTGATATTTTTATTTTTAATAGGCGTGTGATGAAAATATTACCTTTCAATAGGTGCACCAAAAATTTGCCAATTCAGTGCTGAAAATAATGCTAAAGTGGTGTTGAAATAGTGCTTTATTAATGCCAGAATTGCGTTGAAGGGTGCTGAAAATAATCCAATTCATAGATTCATTAACTACTGAAATGCAGTCATAAACCATCTTCACAGTGACCAATTTTCTTTAGGAAAACGATAATATTTGTGCGTTGTCACTGTGTTAGACATAGTAAATTTTTACGTAAATCTTTCTGAGTCTCCTCTTTCTCCTTTATCGTCGAGGTGTAACTACATGAGCTATTTTCTGCCACATGTTATATGATACGAGGCCAAAATATTCTTAAAGACATGTTAACATATAACTCCTTAAGTTTAGACACGTCTATTAAAAAATATTTAATAATCATTAAAAAAGTATTATTTGACTACATTACACTTTATAAGTAATAACTAGATCAAGGATTTTGACCTTTACAATTAGGCTAATTTATTTTTTTAAAAATTTACTATGGTATGTGATAACATTTATTTCTTATTATTAGGCTAAAAATATTCAGTTTAAACTTTGATCTTCTTGATCTCCTCTTTCTCCATTCTCATCAAGGAGAGTTACTTTCAGCCACTTGTCTTATGGCATGAGATCGAGATATTTTAAAATTATCTTTCAACATATAGTTCCTTATGTCTTGACGCATTTATTAAATCAATATTTAATAATAATAATAATCAAAATTGTCATTTGACCAACTTGCACTTTATAAGTAATATGTCAACGATTTTGATCTTTCACTACTAGGGTAGATGTTTTTCAATATTTATTCCACGATGAGATAGCATCTGTGCATTATTACTAGGCTCTAGGCATATATAATTTTCATCTCTATCTTCCCAAGCCTTCCTTTTTTTCGTTCACATCTAAGAGTAACAAGAGAAGTTATTTTCTATCACGTGTTATTGTCATGAATTTGAGATATTTTATTTTTAATAGATGTGTCAAAATATTACTGTTTCCTTTTGACTCATTTATTTGAAAATTATTTAATAATAATATTTAGAGGTGCTATTTGACAAAATTACATTTTATTAGTACTAACTGGTTCAACCATTTTGATGTTTTTCTACTTGAAAATATTTTTTTTCTATTTATTGCAATATGCAATAATATTTATGTGTTATTACTAGTCTACAGGCATATTCAATTTTCACTTATTTTGAGTCTCCTCTTTTTCCATTCTCATCGAAGAATAACTAGAAAATCTATTTTTTTGTCATGTGTCATTTGTCAAGACTTTGAGATACTTTTAATTTTAATAGATGTGTCAAAATATTACTTTTTAATATGTGCAAAAAAAATTACCTTCAGTGCTAAAAAATGCTAAAATGATGCTTAAAATTGTGCTTATATAGTGCTGAAATTATGTTGAAAGGGTGCCAAAAAATTGAAATGCAGTAAAAAAGCACCTGCATCATGACCAATTTGCTTTAGGATAAGCTGGATGCATCAGACCTCTTTGAGGTACGACCCATATAACCTTTGAGTGAATATGAAATGCTTCGTGCATCTGACTATTTCTTTAAATATTATTAAATTATTTCTCACCTTGGTTGTTATGTTATATTCTCTTGTGTATTTAGGGTTAAGGTGTTTCCAAGCAGAAAGCACAATTGATGCCAAATTTGACTGTTGTTATCTTATGTCCATCACAATGGGATCTAAAGTTATCGATTGAGTACTTTGACATCCACACAACAACCTCTATCATCTTCTTCAAAATTAGTTGAATAAAATTGCAATGCAATTGTACCTTACAATCCACTATCTCACTACCATTCAGGATAGAGGAATAGGAGAAGGAAGCACGGAGACCCTAATCGCCAAAAAGCTAATTGAAGTAGATGCAACTTATTGTTTTCTGAAAAACTTTCCATGCTCAAATATCTTTATCCCATAGATATAGGGAATTGACAAAAATGATTGGAGAATCTTGGAATAATCTATCTCCTGAATAAAAAATGGTAAGCATGCTTAAACTCGATGTAACTATCCAAAATTTGATGAAATATGTGAAATTTATGATTTTATGTGATTTAACTATTTTACCCTTCTTCGTAGTTGTATTGGGGTATTTTTGGGGTGTAAGGGTGATCGGCATAGTTCCCTATGCATTTTGATATCAACTATGCAATATTTGTAGTTTTTGTTGGCTTTGAGAGCCTTATTTTGGACCTTTGTGGTAATCTTTTGATTCGTGCGATGGATAGCTAAACGTGTGCCAGCAGATCTAACACATCAACTTTAAAGTGGTAACATGGTTGGTGTGGTTTTATGGCTTTTAAATCTCATTTTAACCCACAATTTTTATGATTTTGGATTCGGGGGTTTGGAGAATCGAATTTAGTGTGGTTACATAGTTCATTTGTGTATACGGATTCCAAATAAATCCCATACACCCCGTCAAAGTCTTTTTAGACTTAGAAAATCTGGCGCACCAGGTTCATGGTGCAACCTAGATCACAAAGGGTAAAACTCATTTTAGGAATGCGTTTTATTCCTTATATACCTGGTAACCTGGTATGAGTATAAATAGCAATTTTTTACCTGGTATGAGTATAAATAGCAATTTTTTCCCAATTTTACACATTTTTCATTTACCCTCTTAAGAGCTAAATCCTAAAATAGTGTGAGAGCTAAAAAGTAAAGCTTGGGGATGCTTAGGAAACGAGATTAACATCTATTTCTTGATTTCCTAACGGATTTAAGGTGACAATTCACCCTTTTCTTTATATTCATGATTAATTGTTCAAAAATCCCAAAATCTTAGTACCTGATTTAGCCCCAAATTCAAAATCTTTTCACTTGAATAATGTTTTTAATCCTATAATTAAAAGTTTTTTCCAATTTCAACTTTAAAACAACTTCCATTCTTAATTTTAAAATGGAATTCAAAGGTTTTACTCGGTAAAGCTCAAAAATAGTTTTTATTTAATATAAACATCATGTTTTCTCAATTTGACTTGGATTTAAAGCTGTAGAATCCTAACAGTATGGAGAACTTGTTTTAGAGGTAAAATTATAATTTTGCCCTTTTTCTAAGGGTCAGTTTTGACTCCAAACAAAAAGTGAAAAATATGGGTATTGTTGGCTCTATTTTGATATGTAGATTCTATATTTCTTGGTTTTCGTTGATTTCAAGTCCGTTCATGAGAAGTAGGGATTTGTGGTTGAAGTGTTGTGAACGGGTTTCGACCATTGAGACAGGTTATGATTTAACTCTTTCAGACTGGAACGGGTAGTAAATATTGGTGTAGAATGCATGTTAAGGGTGGTAGCTAATCACGATAAATGTCTATCTATGTTTTGTGATATTATGAGGGCTTATATCTGATGTAATTGTTGAAATTGAGATATTGTACAATATGTATAACTGTGTGGGGTCCTATGTGATGTTGATAGCCTAAAATACATGTGAGTAATTGTATTGTGTTTTTGAAAATTCCTTTTCGTGGTACCATTGGCATATCATGGTATGTTCATTCTTGTTGGAATATGAAATATGTGAAAATTCATGATGAACGAAAATAACGCGTAGATATTAGCTCACGTGGTTGTGAAAATGTAACATTGTAATTGGTTGTGAAAATATATTATTCTAATTGATTGTGGAAATACTCATTATGGCTGATTATGAGCATTACATCCTCATATCATACTCATGATAAAACAAATGGTACCACATGACAACACCTAAAAAATACTTACAACACCTTTTATAAAATCCTCATCGAGGGATATGATTGAGAGGAGATATTGCAAAACCTTATGAAACCCTTCTCGAGTGATATGTCGAGAAGGAGATATTTATATGGATTATGGATTATATATGGTTTGATGAACCACCCATAGGTTCCAGGTTGGGAGACTTTCCTCTGTGGCTGTATATGGAGGTTGTGCAATGACCTCATGCATCCATCATCATTATCTTATTATATATTACACTTACTTTACTGTGTTCATGTTGTGATTGAATTACCATATTGACTAGTCATACCTTTATGTGTTCTACCTTCCGCTAATTGTATTTGACTATCTTGTATATACCTGTTCTTCCTTGTTTTTTAAGTGTATGTGATATGATATATATTTATGTTCTACCTGGTTGTGTTGTTGCAATATATGTGATATATATATAGTGAATTGTTAGTGCAAGTGGTATGAGCTACCATTGTAGGACATTTTTTTACTACATGTGACGTTCTCTTAGTGTGTATTTTTTATGCTTTATTTTATACTTTGCTCGGTTCGCCTAGGATACCTACTGAGTACAAATGGACCATACTCACTCCTACTATACCCTTCTGGTGTAGATCCAGGTATAGGTATGCCTCATGTGGCTTAACTTCTAGTACTTCTTGATTACTCAAGGTAACAGTTGGACATTCATGCGTTTGGAGTTCACCTTTATCTTTTTGTATTATATATGTCTTTATTAGTATTCAGAGACAAATATTATTCTTTATGGTTATTTTTTGATATATTTGACTCATGGATTGTATTAGTAGTTCTTACACTATTGACACCTGCTTTTGGGAATGTATGGTATTTTGGTTATGTTCTTTCCGTAATTGTTATAATTACTTGTATGGTTTGGCTTCTTTCTAGAAGCCCTACCTTGAGTTATTTCTATCTTTTTCTCTTTTTTATATTGGTTTGATTAATAGGCTTACTTGTCACTGTTCGCTACGACAAGTGTCATTATGACCTTAATTTTGGGTCGTGACAAATTGATATCATAGTAGCCAGTTTTTCATTGGTCTCAACAGTGTAAGAATCAGATGTCTAATAAAGTCTCATAGACCAATTCGTAGACGTTTGTATCTATCTTCGAGAGGCGATAGGATGTATTTAGAAAACTTCTGTCATTTTATTCCTTATCATGCAAAGTTCTTAAATACCTTATCTTCTGAGTTATGTTTTACTCTCTCTATGCAAATGGTGTTGATTAGCTCCTATGAGGTCAGAGATGCGGAGCCTATTTCTGGAGAGAGAGTTCAGTTGAAAGAATGGGCCTTGAGTCATGGATTGACTCGAGGGAGTGGGTGATCTTATGGATCAGCCCTGTCTAGGAGAAGTGCTAAGGGACTCTCCCCTATGCCTCAGGTTGAGCATGTTGGGGGTGTAGGTTTAGTTCCAGTTTCTTAGAGTTTGTCTACCCTAGTTTTGGAGGGTTTGTTAGTGAATTTTCTAACCTTATTAGAGGGTTCTCATTTGGTTATGCCGAGTGTTTCTCCAGTTCACAGTATGGATCCTCCTATTCCACCTTCTTCTATTTTGGGTACTCCTTAGATGCCAAGTATTATTTATGTTTTAGCATCAATATTTGAGTATGGCATTTTAGGATTAAGAGTTTAGCCTTCACCTATGTTACCCCTTCAGATGGGATCTCAGCCAACCAGATTTACTATAACTCCTCTTGTAGTGAGTACTATTATATCTTCTGAAGATCTGAAGAGGTTCAAGAGATTTACTCTTTTAGGTCCTCTGAGATTCAATGGTGTTATAGACGAATATGCTTGTGAGTTCTTGATTTATTATTGAGAGAAATTGTATAATTTTTGATTGCTTGAGTTACATGGGGTTGCTTATACTACCTATTAGTTGAGAGATACTACTAGATATTGGTGGAGGTCATTTGTTAGTTGCAAACCTCTTAATTCTCCTGATATGACTTGGGATCTATTTGCCAATGCTTTTTTAAAGATATTTATGCCTCACAGTATGAGGGATTAGATGCATGATAAGTTTGATCACGTGGAGCAGGGCTTTATGATTATACTGAGTATGAGTCATATTTCCATGCCTTGTCCAAATATTCTTATGCTAGTATTTCCACATAATTTTAGAACATTTAAAAGTTTTTAAAGGGTTTGGATGTCTATCTTTAGTTGGATATATCATAGATGGTTGTATTTGCAACATCTTAATGGAATATACTGAATCATGCTAAGATAATTGAGGGTATTCTTCGGATATCTCAAGGAGACACTAAGAAGGTGCCTAATTTTGATGAGTTCAGAGGTTATGTTTCTCACGATAGAGATTTCAAAAGTTCTTATGGATATCAGGGTATTCCTATGTTAGCGGATTTACAGAGTTGAGGTAGTGGATCTTCTAGTTCAATAATTTAGGGTGTTTTTCTGGGCCTAGTTGTACCTTTTCCTATTAATTTGGGCCGTAGAGGTTGCTTTATGTGTGATGAGATTGGCCATGTGGCTAAAGACTGTCCCCACCATGTAATTAGAGCTACTCCTATTTAGATATAAGAGGTAGGGGTGTTATCAGATGTGTAAGGGATAGAGGTAGTAAAGCTCGTGGTGGTGGTCATGGGGCCACTTAGACAGTTGGTAGTCATGGATAGTATTATGCTATACCAGCTAGACAAGAGATAGAGGCTTCTAATACTGTGATTACAAGTATCATCCGTATATGTTTTAGATCTACATTTGAGTTATTTGATCTTGAGTTAAATTTTTACTATGTGTCTGTATATTTTTTTTTGGGTTTTGATCCTTTTAGTAAGCCTCTTACCATTCCTATCCATGTATCTTCCCCAGTAGGTGATTCTTTAGTGGTAGATTGGATATACCAATCTTGTGTTGTGACTTTTGTTGGGCGTGGGAATTTGATGGATTTTCTTGTGCTAGATATAGTTGATTTCGATATTATTTTGGGTATGGATTGGTTTGATTCTTATAATGTTATCCTAGATTGTTATTGTAAGACTGTGACTTTTGCTTTACCAGGTGTGCCAAGGATAGCTTGGAAGGGTATGCTTTATTCGGGTCCTAAGAGGATCATATCTTATGTTTAGGCTCATAGATTTGTTGAGAGTGTATGATTATCTTATTTGGCTCATATTTGTAATACCAGTGTGGGTTCACCTTCTTTCTTGTATTTTATTTGTTGTTCGTGAGTTTATGGATATGTGCCCTATGGATTTACCTAGTATGCCTCCAAATCGTGATATTGATTTTGCTATTGATGTTAAGCCGGGAACCAATCCTATTTCTATTCTTCCTTATTGGATGGTCCCAAGAGAGTTGAGAAAATTGAAGGATCAATTGTTGGAGTTATTAGATAAAGGATTTATACAACCTAGTGTAACGCCTTGGGGTGTGTTATTGGCAGTTGAACAAGGTGGCAGTTAAGAATAAGTATCCTTTTCTTTTTATTGATGATTTATTTAATCAGCTTCAGGGTGTTGCACTAATTTCAAAGATTGATTTGAGGTCTGGCTATCACCAGTTGAGGATCAGAGCTTTGGACATTATGAAGATAGCTTTTTGGATTTGATATGGTCATTCTGAGTTCTTGGCCATGTGTTTTAAGTTGACTAATGCCCCTACCACATTCATGGAGTTGATAAACTAGGTGTTTTGATCATATCTCAACTCCTTTGTTATTGTATTTATAGATGATATCTTGGTTTATTCTAAGTGTAAGGATGATCATAAGGAGCATTTACGGATTATGCTTCAGAGATTGAGGGATGAGAAGTTGTCTGCTAAGTTCTCCAAGTATAACTTTTGGATGGAGTCTGCTCCTTTCTTAGTTTATATGGTGACTAAGGATAGTATTATGGTTGATCCATCCAGGATTGTAGTTGTTTGTGATTGGGCAAGACCTACTATGCCCACCAAGATTCAAAGTTTTGTTGGTTTGGTAGGTTATTATCGGCATACTATTGAGGGCTTTTCATCCATTGCAACTTCTATAACTAGTTGACTTAGAAAAAGATTTATTTTCAGTAGTTTGATGTGTGTGAGGCGAGCTTTAAAAAGCTCAAGGATTTTTTTACTTCAACTCTTATATTGACTTTGCCCGAGGAGGGTGTGTGCTTTACCATGTTTTGTGATGCGTCAGGCATTGAGTTAGGTGCTTTGTTGATGCAAGAGGGTAAGGTGATTGCGTATATATCTCGTCAGTTAAAGCCCCATGAGAGGAGTCCTTACCTATGATTTTGAGTTGTGTGCGGTTGTGTTTGCTTTGAAGTTGTGCTTTGAAGTTGTAGAGGAACTACTTATATGGACTTCATTATGAGATCTTCTCATACCATGATAGCCTTTAATACTTCTTCACCCATCGAGATCTTAATATGAGGCAACGGCATTGTCTTGAGTTTCTCAAGGATTATGATTTGACTATTTTTTATCATTCGGGCAAGGATCACATGGTTGTTGATGCCTTAAGCCGAAAGTCAACTAGCATGTGCTTGGCTCATCTTTTGACCCAAGATTGGCCTCTAGCCTTAGAGGTCCATTCTTTAGCTAAACAGATGGTTAGGCTTGATATTTCAACACCTGAGCGTATTTTGGCATTTGTGGAGGCTAGAGCTTTTTCGTTAAAGCAGATTTAAACTCATTAGTTTGATAATGTGAGATTAAAATCGATTCAGATAAGGTATTGAGTGGTGAGTCTAAGAAAACATCACTTGATTCAGATGAAATTTTAAGGAATGGGGGCCGAGTTTGTGTGCCGAGAATGGGTGATTGGATTAGATTGATTTTGGAGGAAACTCACTGTTCCAGGTATTCTATCCCCCCAGGAGTGACTAAGATATATCGTGACATGAGAAAACATTATTGGTGGGGTATGAGGAAAGATATAGCAAAGTTTGTAGCTTATTGCCTTTCTTGTCAATAGGTGACGATCAAGCATTTGAGGCCTGGTGGATTGCTTCATCGGTTGCCCATTCTCGAGTGGAAGTGGAAACGGATCACTATGAACTTTGCGACTAGTTTTCCTCGTACATATCTTAGTTTTGATAGTGTTTGGGTCATCGTGGATAGATTGACCAAGTCAGCTCATTTTATTCCAATTCAGGTCTACTTTAGTGCTGAGAGGTTGGCCCATATCTATATTTGTGAAATTATGTAACTACATAGTGTGCCAATGTCTATCATTTATTATTGAGTTTTGGTGTTCACATCTCACTTTTAGAAGACTTTTCAAGATGAGTTGGGTACTCAGGTTGATCTTAGCAGAGCATTTTACCCCAGACTGATGATCAGTTGGAGCGAGCTATTAAGGTTCTAAAGGATATGCTCCATGCTTGTGTGATGGACTTTGGTGTCCAATAGGAGGAGCACTTTTCTTTAGCGGAGTTTTCTTATAACAAAGGCTACTATTCTAGTATCGATATGGCTCTTTTAAGGCATTTTATGGTAGGTGTTTCTGCTCGCCAGTGGGTTAGTTTGATGTTTCTGAGGATAGACCTCGAGGTATGGACTTTCTTTGTGAGTCCTTGGTTAGAATCCAGATGATTCAGGATAGGCTTCGTTCAACTTAGAGTATGCAGAAGTGCTATGCAGATCATAGACTTCATGCCTTAAGATTTGGTGTTGGTGATTATGTCTTCCTTCGAGTGTCACCCATGAAAGGTATGATGAGGTATGCAAGGAGGGTCAAGCTTAGCCCAAGGTGTATAGGCCCATTTAAGATTCTTCAAACTATTGGTGATGTGGCTTATGAATTAACTTTGCCTCTATATTTATCAGTTGTTCATCTTGTTTTTCATATTTCTATGATTCGCAGTTACATTTCAGATGAGTCTTATGTCATTCATTTGGAATCGGTTCAGTTAGATGAGCGGTTGTGTTTTTCTGAAAAGATGGTCTCCATATTGTCTCGAGATGTTAAATCACTGCGTTCTAAGGTTATCCTTATTTTTAAAGTTCAATGGACACATCGACCTATAGATAAGGCTACTTAGGAGGTTAAGTCTGATATGTGTAGTTCTTGTCCCCAACTCTTTGTGGATTTAGGTATTTCTTCTGCCTTTAGTTTGAGGACGAACTAGATTTTTAGTAGTGGATAATGTAATGACCTGAAATTTGATGAAATATGTGAAATATGTGATTTTGTGTGATTTGATTATTTTTCCCCTCCTCGTAGTTGCATTGTCGTATTTCTAGGGTGTGAGAGTTACTGGTATGGTTTTCTATACATTTTGGTACCATTTATGAGATATTGTGGTTTTTGGTGGCTTCGAGAGCCATATTTTGAACTTCTGTGGTTATCTTTTAATCTGCGTGATGGATGGCGGAACGGGGTTCGCCACCAAATCTGAAACATCGATTTTAGGGTGGTAACATAGTTTGTATGGTTTTATGGCTTTTAAATCTTATTTCTACCCTCGATTTGAAAAATTGTGATTTTGAGTTTCGGGGGTTGACTGTGTTAAAATGATATTTTTTGAAATTTTTATATCGCTATTGTGTCTAAAGCATTTAATTTAGAGTGGTTACATAGTTCCTTTGCATATATCAGATTCTAAATAAATCTCGAGCACCCCGTTGAATTCCTTTTTAGACTTGAAAATTTTGGATTACCGGGTTGCTGGTTCAACTTGGATCACAAAGAGTAAAACTTATTTGAGGAATGTATTTTATGCCGTATGTACCTGGTAACCTGGTATGAGTATAAATAGCCCTTTTTTCCTCGATTTTTACTTATTTTTCATCTTGCCTCTGGATAAGTAAACCCTAAAATAGTGTGAGAGTTTAACATTGAAGCTTATAGGTGCTTGGGAAGATAGATTAAAATCTATTTCTTGATTCTCTTACGGATATAAAGTAAGAATTCACCTTTTTCTTTATCAAATTTCTTAGATTAATTGTTCAAATATCCCATAACTTTAGTACTTGATTTAGCCCCACATTCTTAACCTTTCACTTGAATAATGTTCTTAATCATATATTGCTAGGTTTCTCCAATTTTATATTCAAAACATCTTCAATTCTTGATTTTAAAATAGATTTCAAAGGTTTTACTCTGTAAAGATCAAAATGGGTTTTCTTTGATTTGAACCTCGGTTTTTACTCGATTTGACTTGAGTTTTTGGCTGTAGATTCGTAAAGGTATGGGGAACATATTTATGAAGTAAAGTTACCATTATGCCCTTCTTTTTTGTATTTTGGGAGTCCATTTTGATTCCCAACCAGATCCGGGGAATATGAATATCATTGGCTTTACTTTGACACATAGATTCTATATTTCTTGGTTTTAGTTGATTTGGGGATCTTTCATGAGAAGTAGGGCTTTGTGGTTGAAGTGTTACTGACCTGGTTTTGGTCTTCCATGTAGGTTATGGTTTAACTCTTTCAGACTGGTCTAGGTAGTAAATGTTAGTACAAATAAATGTTAAGGGTGGGAACTAATCATGATAAATGGCTATCTATGTGTTTTGCCCATGTGGGGGCCTATATGTGATGTAATTATTGATATTGACATATTGTGCGATATGTATGATCGTGTGGGATCCTATGTGATGTTGATAGCCTAAAATACATGTGAGTAATTATATTGTGTTGTTGAAAATGCCTTTTTGTGGTACCGTCAGGATATTGTGGTATATTTATTCTTGTTGTCAAATGAAACTTGTGAAAATTCATGGATGAATGGAAATAATGAGTGGATATTGGCTTACGTTGTTTTAGAAATATAATTGAGATAGGTTGTGGAAATATATCATTGTGGTTGGATGTGGAAATACTCATTGTGATAGATTGTGAGCATTGCATTCTCATATCATACTCATTTATGAAACAAATGGTACCATCATGGAAACACTTGAGAAACACTGGAAATATTTTTTATAACCCCCCTTCCCCTAGGGATATGGCGGGGAGGAGATATTGCAATCCTTATAAAATCCATCCTAAGGGATGTGTTAAGAAGGAGTATAGATGGATTATGGATTGTATAGGGTTGACGAACCTTACATGGGTCCCACTATAGGAGGCTTGCCTCGGTGGGTGTATATGGAGATTGTGTGATGGACTCATGCACCATAATCATTATCATCATCATCTCATTATACATTGTCCTTGCTTTATTTAGTTGATGTTGTGATTGAATAGATATATTGACTTATCATACCTTCATTTGTTCTATCTTTCGCTAATTATATTTAACTATCTTGTATATACATGTTCTTAACTATCTTGTATATACATGTTCTTCTTGTTTTCTAAGTGTATGTTGTATGATGTATAATTGTGTTCTACCTGGTTGTGTTATTGCAATATATGTGATACGTATACAGTAGAACTATTAGTGCAAGCGGTGTGGGCTACCGTTGTGGGGCATTTTCTGATTGCAGGTGACGTGCCCTTAGTGTGTATTTTGTATGCTTTATTTTCTACCTTGCTCGGTCGGCCTAAGATACCTACTAAGTATAAGTGGACCATTCTCACTCCTATTGTATCGTTGTTGTGAATATTCGTGTTCGTGTGCACCTCATATGGCTTGATTGTGGGTGCCTAAATATTTCTCAAGGTAGCGGTTGGAAATTCATGCATCCGGAGTTCACCTCTATTTTTCTGTATTAGTTATGTATTTATTAGTATTCAGAGACAGATACTGTTCCTTTGTGCTTATTTTCTGATGTATTTGACTCATGAACTGTATGATTAGTTCTTAAACTATTGACATCTAGTTTTGGGATTGTATGGTATTTTGGTTATGTTCTTTCCGCAATTGTAATAATTACTTGTATGGTTCAGCTTTATTCTAGAAGCCTTACCTTGGGGTTATTTCTATCTTTTCTCCTTTTTTCGTATCAGTTTGGTGGATTGGCTTACTTGTCAAGGTTTGACATGACAAGTGTTCTCTTGACCCTTGTTTTTGTGTTGTGACACTCAATCATACAATGTTTTCTTGTATTACGATGTTTTATCATAAAGTGATAACGTGAGCCTTAAATGGGTCAAATTGATAATAAAGTTTTATGTAGTCGGCTCGAACTTGTTTCTGATTGAAGTCTATTTCTTTCTTTGTTCTCAAATTGGATCATTAGAGCAAAACTTAGATTATATAGGGACATTAAGAGAGTTTGATATTGATTATTGGTGTATTCATATAGGTCTATCAAGACTATGGAGTGAAGGATTAAGAAGGGTACTAGAAGGAATTGAAGGAGTATAAAGAAAGAATGATGAACACATAAACATGCTACCAAAGGTGACTGGGTGGTGGAAGAAAAACGAGAAGGAGATATAGTTCATTTAGTATGAGATCAACTTGTAAATTTTGCATTGTAATGTAGTTTCAAAACTACAATTCATTCTGTGGATAAAAACATTGTTATAGCTTATGTAAGATAGTTCAAAAGTGTAGGTTTTCAAGACTTTTTTTCCTATACTAATTCTCATGCTTATAAGATTGTCCTGTTTATAAATTCTTGGGAAAAACTTTTGTAAATAAAATGAAATAAAATAGTATGAACTTTTAATAACTGAAATATTATAGATGTGTAAAACTAATTACAAATGACTTGAATTGACAATGTATGTGGGTAAATTCGATGAACACAAGTCGAATCGTCCTAGCCTCTACTACATACTAATTTTTAACACTACAAAGGAAAGACAAATGACTAACTGAACTACTGACATGTCTTTTAGAAATATGAGAGCTTAATCAAAGATGGTTAATGAAGCCTGACTATATACCTGTATATCTATAAGCTACATTGTAAAATAATGTAGTGCAAGAAAAGTATGTGTCAGTACAAGGAAGGTACTATGTATGTAAGACAATGGCTAAGCAATATAAGAAAACTCAATATATATTGAATCCAAATCTGAGTAGCTAAATAACTCAATGACTAAAATTTGACTTTCATAAATGTATGTATCAAACTAAGAGTAAATTAGTTAAAGACCATAAATAAGGATTTTCTGAAGACAATGCATATTTGTAATCATATTACTTGAGATCATGCTATGTGAAATACGATGAGTAAAAATGATGAAAATGAAAAACCTTACTAAGTACAAAAGGACATACAATAGTCAATAAGCCATAATCATGAGTAAATACTTCAAAAAATCATACAATTAAATCATCAAAATGGTGAACTTAAAAGTTGGTTTATAAACCCTAAATATAGAAACTAATTAATGAAACTAAGAAGTTTTGTACATGAGGGTGAAATAAAGTCTTAATTGAAGTCCTACGTACCTGAACCTAACAATTTCTTGGAGGAGACTTTGAGTTTGGAGCCTTAGAGGTTGAATTTTAAGAGAAACCCTTACTTTGGTTGTTCTTGAGAGTTGGGAGGAGAAAGAGTGATGAAAATTAGCTAAGTGTTAAAGAAATAACATTTGTTAGGTTATTTAATTCGTGGGGAGAAGTTTAGGGGTAATGAAAGGACCAAAATACCTCTTAAAACTATTCAAAACTGCAGATATTTCCCGTCTGACGACATTGGTGATGTTTCGTTACCCATGGAAATCATCACCCAGCTCATGACTTTTAGGAGATTATCAAGCTTATTAGTTAATCTTGATGACCTCAGTTGCTAGTCGTCACCCAATTGACGAGTTGCCACTTCCGTCGTCACTCTTTGGCAGACATACACCCTTTGATAATATAGGTACAACTTTTTACTCAGGTTTTGGATTGATAAATTGTTAGTGGCATTGGAAAGGAGACTCAAATATATTTATATGGTGGGTCTTGATCTACAAAACTCTTGATATTCAACTAGTTATGATCATTTGAAATTGGAACTTGTAAAATGACATACTAAAATTCAATTGGTTTGGAAGTTTTCATCATAACTTAGTTCTAGAGGTTCCTTATGACATTAATTCATACCCAAAGCGCTTCCCATGCTAATAAATTTTTACTAACACCTATGTACCATTAGAAATCATCATGTTTAGGTCTATACACATATAAAGAATTCTTCAGATCCTAGTTTATAACTTTGGAGTGATACAATATCTCCCCTTGGGATTATTCATCCTCGAATAAAGACTAAAGATAGGGTGAAAAGATGAGTTATTAAAGGTTTCTTTTGGATCTCTAAAAGTTCAATTACTATCATAAACCAAATTGAGTTATACCAAGATTTGTACATTAGAGAGTACATGATCATGGACGTAATAATGGAACTACAAGATAACTAATCAAGACATGAAAGCTCCTAGGAGTTGCTATAGGAAAAAGGTAATTACCTCAAACATTCCCATCTGAATTTATCATAACATTCAGGGGAAAGAATCACATGCATGATTTATGTAAGACATTTAGATATGGAATACTAACATCTTCTATGCATCCTAGTCATCTGATATGTGCCCATAGAGTAGGAGCAGTATAGACTTGAGCATAAGTCACACTCTATCATAAGCTACTTGATATGAAACATAGTTAACTGGGTCCTAAAGTAAAAATAGGGCTACTATTACATAAGTAATATGGCTGATATTTTTTAAACTTAGCATACTTCTGTGCTATGATTATCATCCTGAATACTCCACCTCATCATTTGCAACCTATATCGAAGGGTACATATGACTACTTCTACCAAAGTTTGAGTCTAACTACTCTCTTACAATGTTTAAGCCTAACTCAATGTCACAAAGGGCTACACATAAGTTGATCACACTAATCTAAGCCACATGATTTATGCTCTATATCTCCTAAGGGACTTCCATCCCAAGAAAACTGCTTTGTATTTACCACCCATTCAACCCGCCTCAAGTTCTAATTAAGAAGTAACTAGTGCATATTACATTGACCCATATGTACACCATGATAAACATTCAAGTATATCATTATATCTACTTCACAGCTCCTTCTATAAAACCAAACTATCTAAGAATTTTCCCATTTTTCTAATATTTCTGCCAACAACAATCTAAAGAACTACTACATAAAAACTTCCCAAAAATTAATATCTATTTCATATAGCAAATCCTCATCTCAGTCTTACTCCATAATTATAACCTTAGATAGAACAAGAACACAACAATTTCCATAATAAGGAACATCAACTCTCTATCCCATTTATCTCATTTTTTTCTATTTTTATCACCACTATCATAATATAAGTAGAGCCACAAAAGACTAGGGTATGAGTATGTCCAATAGGAGGGATACTATTCAACAATGACTTTTACTTATCAGGACCTTTGAGGTATGGTTCAATAGGCATAAATACTTATTAATGTATAGAGTTTGAGTAGGGAGTTGTTATGGATAAGGACTTGACATAACCATCTAACACTTTCATAGGTGGGCATAAACAAGGCTAATAGAAGAAGATCAAAAACTCAAATTATCTAAGAGATTGGATGTGAGAATGTACATGACATAGTGTGTTTTCAGTAGTCATTAAGGGCATAACATTAATTTATAGGACTTAGTATATAATAAAATATGAGTTCACAACTCAGGAGTTTTATACCATAAATATGAAATTCATTGATTAATAGAGAATAGTTAGGACCATAGATTGAAGATACTATTTCTTATTACTAGGAACTAAAATAGAATATGAATATGAGGAATACGCTAGAGTAGGAATGAAATGTTATCTCAACATAACTTTTTACAAGTCACATCACTTTCTAATTCTCAAGACCCAATTTGGCTATTCACTTTATCATCTTCTCCATAGATCAACATTAATATTTTAAGTCCTTGGACATATTCCATACCATTTAAAATAAGCTATAATAAACTTACTCTAACGTTCAGGTGTAACTCCCCAAGAATACACCTTGGGTGCTACATGGTGCTTATGGTAACAAGTGACCACAAGCCAACCCATGATGGTACCTACTACGATCACTAAATTAAAAAACAAGCAACATGTACGAAATCTAGAATAAAATGCCATAAGGTTTTTAAATAAGAAAAAAAATATTGTACTAAAATACTAAAACACTTTATGAAAACAATACTATAAGAATCTCAATATCAACTGATAGTTGAATAACTAACTGAATACTAATGTTGATGATACGACTGGGACCCTTTTATAACTATCGACAACTAAGTAAAACAACTCAATTTTGGGTATCATAAACCCCAGGACTCGATAGCAATAATATCAAGATCATGCTAAAACTTTAAGGGCATGATATGTAAGCATTCATTTAAAACTCATTCTTGTAGGCATTTCATCAAACACTTTCAATTCATGGTTTAAGCTAAACATGGGAATAGTCTTAAGACTTGTAGTAATAGTATGATTTCACTATTAAAATCACCAATTAAGGTTTAACTCAGCGAAAAACACCCTTCAAATGAGTGGGGATTAATAACAACAATAATTGCATGTAAACATGGTATAGAATAAAAATTCATGGAGATCCATGGTTAAAATCACAATAACTTGTAGAAAATCATAACTTTGAATTTGAAATTGAATTCCTGAACTCCATAGGTGAAAAGAGCCCCTGGATGAACATCTAACATACCTTTATTGAAGTATTTGCGAAAGTTCTTGGTGATTTTCTTAAAACTTGAGCTTGAATCTTGAAGGGGATAAGGTTTGTTCTTGAGAGAGAATTACTTTCTTGGAGAGAAATTTTAAATAATGGGGCATATAATGCCCCGTTAGAATTTTAAATTGTGTGTTTTGGATGGATTTCGGTGAGGAAAAAATGACAAGACTACCCTTGGAAAATTAAAATTCATAACTGGAACTCAAAATTGACCCTCACCGCAATGCACCAAGGCTATCATCACAATTCTACCACAACATAGTACAATTGCGATGACTTGATAGAATCTAACAATTATCATTTTGAAATTCACCGCGATGCGGTGAGGTGACCACCGCTATAGCTACCGCGATGCACCAAAATTGTAGTGAGCTATTATTTTAGATATTCAAAAGTGGTCCAAACCTCATCCAAAAAATTCAAAACTTACCCGAGATATTCTACTTATACCCCTAAACATGAATCAACTCAAAAACTTACATCTCAGGTTCGGGAAGGTCACTAAAAAAACCAACAAAATTAAGATTCCAAAAATAAAACTTAGTCTCCAACACTTATCTAAATTTCCAGGTTCTAAGTCTCTTATACATGCACTATGAGCTAAAATAAGCTAAGAAAAGTACGGGGTATTACAATATCTCCCCTTTGGGAATATTCGTCCTCGAATGAGACTGGTTAGATTGAGAGTACTGAACTAAGGCAACTGAGATCACATACTGAGCATGCTTGACTGGGAACATGATTACATGACTAAGTCTTCAACATGATGACTGACTAAACTAATTCGTGAATACATGCAATGACATGAAGGTGAGTATATGACTGAGTAGTCAACTTATAAGTAACCACTGCCTCAAGTTGGATCTAGTTTCATGACGAAAAGTTGAGAGATTTTGTACATGAAAACTCAAGGGTGTTACACCATCTCCCACTTGGGATAGTTTGTCCTCCACATGATAATAGCTTGACTAAAATACTAAGGAAAGACTGAGATAATGCACATAACTCTTATGAACTGAATCATAACTGAACATCTGGAATCTAGAACTGATGCATGAACTAAACTGAGCTAAATTCATAATTTGCAGGGGTGCGAATATTTAACCTCATCAAATAGCCATATTCATGAGACTTCATATATTATGGCTAGATGGAAAGATGAAAAACCATAGGAACTTATCTATCTAACTGTTATGCTGAATTATTGGCTAAACAAGCTAACTCATACTAAAATCTTATACTTAACTGGAGTAATTCTTTGACACACTTTCTATGAAGTTCTAATGACTTAGGGAGCAAAGAATCTTGGGCATGGTCTGAATAAGAAATCACAACATAGCTAAAATTCTGTAATATAGAATACAGGCCTACGAAGCATTAGCTAGGATAAAGTTACTAAGCCTTATGCACTACAACTACTAAGTTTCAATCTTAGCCACACTTCTCAAATACTCCCTCGACTATACTTTCTACATCAATACTACACTTCACGTGAGGCTACTGAAAATATTCACATAGGCACTGATAACTCTACCTACTAAAGTTTGAGCTGTACTGAATTCTCCCACAATGTTAAAGCCTACTCGAATCTAGAAAATGCACACATAACACTGTAATACTATCCTAAGTCATGAATTCAATAAACTCTACATTTTCATAACTTTCCGTCTCCTAAATAATTCTGATTACCCCTTCAACAACTAAATATAACCTCTTACTAGCCATTTACTAATGTGTAATGCACTTATCCACTTACACACCAACATGACATTCAAGCCTATCTTCACAACTATAGCCTCGTGTAAAAAAAAAGCATGCAACAATATTTCTTTAACCTAAAATATTTAGTCTCTCCCATCTAAGTAATTTCTCATCACTACATTATTTCTTAAGGAGAGGTCACCAAAAGGTTAAACATGAGGACCTGAAGCATGAATCAACATTATACAGAACTTGACACTTAACTGAGGCCTGAGGAATAGAGTATCAACATCATGGATTTATCAAGAGATCTAAACTGAGGATTTAAATAACATAATCTGAATTTCACTGATCATTAGGAGTGTAGCATAAGTTATGGAAACTGAGCATATTGTAAAACATAAATACATGAGTCATGAGTTGCATGACCTAAGTTTTGAGTTCATAAATTCATGAAATATAATTTGGACTGCTGGATGAATTTGAACTCCTTATACTAGGAACTGGAAGTGTATATGATTTTCTATAAAGTGTACAAATATGATTTATGATCGTAGGGATGACATGTAAGGTATGAGTAGATATTGTGACAACTAAAATACAAAAATTTGTACTGAGATGAGAATGGGTTGGGCATCGTCCTCCCTTACTGCTATTCTATAATATACTGGCATCACTACTAGAATTTGAGATCCTAACTTAGTTAATTATTCTATCATCTCCTCCTTAGCTTTAAGCCATCATTCTAAGTTTGTGAACCACTTAAGAAAATCTATACTGAACTGAAACCACTTTGATCTAGAGTCCGAGATATAACAATACTTATAAACACTAAACTCACCCTGAAAGTGTAAAATCCTACTTCTAATACTTTCTTCTGAGATAGAACTCTTAAATTTCTATAGCCCCAATAGTCATCCTAAAATAACCTAAACACTAACTAACTTAGAATTTCTAGGAGTATCACCATACCATGAGCTCACACCATCTACTGCTTCAACTCTACTTTTTATTAGCTCAATCTTCAAAGATTCAAACTTAGATTCTAACACTTATCATGGATATTCCCAAACCTTTAAGGAACTATACTAACTTCCTTCATAGCCTACTAATATCATATCTCTAAACTTATATTTCTCCCTAAACCTTAAGAATTACAACTACACCAATATTAACAACATCTAATTTTAAATAACCATACTTAAATTCTTGCATACACTGTTTCAAGCCTACTGATTCACCTTTTCATACAACTAGCCCCATGAATGCGAAATCTACTGAACTCAGATAACACTATCCCCACTTTACTATTGCTAAATTCTGGATTTGTGCTCCTAAATCTAGGTCAAACACTATCATAGAATTCTAGAGAGGGATTTGAGTTCACGTCTGGCATTGGATTAGTGCATGAGTTTTCATGATCATGAATAAAATCTTTAAAACTTTGGAATAGAACAGAACTTATAGGATACTTTAGAGCCTGTGGAAATCCCATAACTTTCTACGAGGACTGTCTGAAAAATCCCTATTTGTAGGACTTTGAGCTTTACTATTTCTGTTACCTTAAAAGTAAGGTAGAGTTGACATGAGTGAAGCATGATAAGAATCTACATAAGTTTCTTAGAGAATCGTTCTATAGCACGATCTAAGATATGAAAAAAAGGAAACTTTTCCTAAAACATTTTTGTAGCCTCTCATCCATAAGTGGGCGCATTTTACATCCATACACAAGACTCTACTAAATGCAGCTTTCAGACTCCCTAGGATACTTTGAAACCTTAGGATCTGATACTAAGCTTGTAACACCTCGAGAATACACCCTGGGCGCTACACGGTGCTTACGATCATAAGTGACCATAAGACAATCCATGATGGTACCTTCTGCAAGCACTGAATAAAATAACAAGGAACATGTGCAGAATTTAACTGAAAATTCTATAAGGTTTTTAAATATGAAAAATAATACTGAATCAAAATACTGAAAAACTTTCTGAAAACTATACTATAAGACTGTCAATATCAACTGATAGCTGAATAACTGACTAAAAGTATTTGAAAGCCTCTTCTAATTGACTATGGAGTTGATGGGATAAGTCTCTAACTAACTTCGAATGACTGCTAAAATTGAACATACTAACGTAAACATAACGGTACTAAGAACATAAGGACTCACCACTGTTGCTGCTGCGGGTAGGCTGGGATATCTAGGTGAGGTCAAGAATCTGAGCATCCAAACATATGATATAAAACATCATAGTGTAAGAAATGAGTATTCGATCAGTATTTTGAATGTACTGGTATGCTAAATGAGGTTAGGCTGATATGCATGGGTTTATGTGCATGAGTAATAACTGACTGAATGTATAACATGAAGTACTAAGTAAGAATGCATGAAAACTGTAAAGACTAAGAATGCCTAACCAAGCATAAGAAAAGTTTTAAAATAGTATGTACACTTAAATACTAAAATCTGATAACTGATAAACGTATGCTATGGTCGAGCAAGAATGAACTAATTTCTTAACTGAATACTGGAACTGAAACTGTGGGAGCTATCATCTAACTGACATGCCCCAAAATATACTAATTTGAATTCCAACCTGTAACCGAAGTTAGAAGGGTGCTAGTACCATGCCACGGGTTACTAACAACGGTTGGTGACAACGCTCAACTTACACATCAATTTAGTGCAAGGCGGTCATCATTAATATATTTACCCAACTTTAGAGTTGGGGTCGAATCCACGAGGAGCAATGTAAGTGGCAATTAAACTAATTTGAAACTATATCTATAAGTTGAATTCAATCAAATAATACGAAAAGATAAAATGGTGGTTTTTGATGATCAAACAAATGTTAAAGTTTTAACTTTCTTCAGAGCTTAAAACTAAAATTTCAATAGTTCAAATCAGTGATAGAGAGGAACTAGGGTTGTGATCACTATGATTATTAATCCCCGTTAAATAATAACTATAGTATTGGGTTCTCATGACTTGTAGGAAACACCAAATTATCAGTTTTGATAGTCCATCTAAGTGTTTCTTAACCTGCCTAGATGTTGAACTCCCTAATTCTCTCAAACTTAGGAAATCATTCTATTCATACTGATTTTATCTTAAGTTGATCAATCTTGTTATAGCATTAATCATTCGATGGGAGCTTAACCTTCCCAAATCCTTGTTGATAATTCGCTACCTTTAGTTTATTTCTCAGTTCGAGCAAATCAACATAAGGCGGGATTTATTATTTGCAACCAATAAATAACAATCATAACAAAGGAATTATCAATATGTCCCCACAATCACTCAAACCCTAACCAATTATTAAATCCATGCTTGAATAATCATAGATCCCACAACCCTAGTTGTGGGTTTTAGTTCCACATGAGAAAGAAAGAGATAGCAACAATTGTAATCATCATTCAAAGTAATTAAACTTACAAAAGATGAAGTCTGAAGTTGATTCTCTTCCAAGTTCAAGAGAAAATTCCCACAACCAAATCAAAGAGTTGAAAATTGAATTCTAAGTTTCTGAGCCCCAAAAAGAGGTGTCTTTCCCTATTGAATAGGTTCAAGATATTCCGGCCCTCTCATTAAAAAACCCTAACATATTCTTTAAATAATTCAGCTAATTATGGAAACAAAATCATAGGTCACAGAATTTTCTTGGACAGGCGACGACGTGTGTGACGGCTTATCAGGAGTCTGATGACTTATCCGAAATGTCGTCAGCTCCTCTTCATTTTTGATAATCTTTACCTTAGGTTGACTATGAGACGTGATGGATTATCAGACATATGACGACTTATCAGAATTGTCATCACTTCTTCACTTCAAATTCCATTTCCTACCTAAGCCTAACGATGAGCCTGACGGCTTATCACACTTCTTATGGCCTATCATAGATATCATCACGAATTCCAACTGAAGCTTATTCTCTGTCTAAGGCTGATGAAAGCTCTAATAGCTTATCACAAGGCTGACGACTTATCAGATAAGTCGTCAGGTATACTCTCCTCTCTTCTTGCTCAGAAATTAACTCTTTTACTTTAATTATTGCTAGTTCTATTGCATCATAACTCTTACTATAATATCAAATAGAAAATAATAAAAAATGACAAAAGTTACTTAAGACTTTGCAATCATTCTCAGTTAAAAGCCTCAAATATATTAGCATCTACTCACACATTAGTTGGGTCAACCCTAATCTGGCAGGAAGACTCATGAGATCTTTATATATATGTCAATCCTAGACTAGTAAGAAGATATGTTAACCTATGCTGGCTACATATTCTATAACTTAGAGACTGCTACTAAGGGTCACACCCTAAGCTAACAGGAGTGCCTCCATCCCTGGGTTCGCTCGGTGCTGAATCCTGCCCCCAACTGAACCAACGCTGATCATAAAACTAGGCTAAGCTTGACTGAACTCGCACTGACCATGCTAACTGACTGAATACTACTACTTATGATACGACTGGGACCCTTCTATTACTACTGACAACTAAGTAAAACAGCTAAATTTCTGGTATCATAACCCCAGGACTCGATAGCAATAATAGCAAGATCACGCTAAAACTTTAAGGACATGATATGTAAGCATTCATTCAAAACTCATTCTTGTAGTTATTTCATCAAACACTTCTAATTCATGGTTTAAGATAAACATGGGAATAGTCTTAAGACTTGTAGTAATAGCATGATTTCACTACTAAAATCACCAATTAAGCTTTAACTCAACAAACAACACCATTTAAACGTGTGGGGATTAATAACAACAACAATTACATGTAAACATGATATAGAATTAAAATTCATGGGGATTCATGGCTAAAATCACAATAACTTGTAGAATATCATAACTTTGAATTTGAAATTGGATCCTTGAACTCCATGGTTTAAAAAGGCCCATGGATTAACATCTAACATGCCTTAATTGAAGGAGTTGTGGAAGTTCTTGGTAATTTTCTTGAAACTTGAGCTTAAATCTTTAAAGGGCTAGGGTTTGTTTTTTTAGAGAGAATTACTTTCTTAGGAGAGAAATTATGAATAATGGGTCATATAATGCCTCTTTGGGTTTTACATTGTATGTTTTAGATGGATTTAGGTGAGGGAAAAATGATAAGACTACCCTTGAAAAATTAAAATTCGTAATTGGAACCCGAAATTGACCCTCACCGTGATGCACCAAGACTGTCAACGTGATTCAACCGTGACGTGGTACAATTGCGATAACTTGTGGAATTTGAAAATTATCATTTTGAACTTCACTACAACGCGGTGAGGTGACCATCGCTATAGCCACCGCGATGCACCAAAATCGTGGTGAGATGCAGTTTTGGAAATTCAAACATGATTGAAACCTCATCCAAAAAATTTAAAACTTACCTGAGACATGCTACTTACACCCCTGAACATGAATCAACTCAAAAACTTACGTCTCGAGGTTATGAAGGTCACTTTAAAAATCAACAAAGTTAAGAGGCCAAAAATAAAACTAAGTCTACAACACTTATCTAAATTTTAATATTCTAAGTCTCTTATGCATGCACTATGAGCTTAACTAAGCTAAGAAAAGTACAGGGTATTACATCGGTATTTTCACTATGCATATAAATGTTAAACTTACATGTATAAATTTTATTTGGAAGGTACTAACTTCATTCTAGGGAATTTTTTTCATCGGCACTACTTTCTCTACCCATTCATAAACTTAACTACTTCTCTAACACCTAACAATATGACCTTCCCTTCTTAGCTTACTAACACCAATATTTTAACCTCATATCCACCTAATTCAAAGTAATTTGAAACTAAACTAATAGACACAAAATGTTTTATTCATAATCCCTCAATTTTAGCTATTAAGGACACCTTGTACTACATAATTAGCCTTCTCCGCACTTACCAACTCAAGGGTACTAACAAGGCGCACATAACACATCCAGCTAAAAATCTCGTTCAACCACAACTACCTCAGCCTCTTCTTTGTCTACTGACTTTGCCATAATTTGTTATTTCATCTCTAGTCAACAAATATATCATTCTTTCAGACTCTCATATTTTATATATTATTAACTTAAGCTCTCACAAAAGTCATATTAAGTCTACTTGATAAACTCCATACAACTTGCACTACTTGTACTAAACTATCACCTATTCCAACTTAACAATCATTCGTAGTTCCAACTTAAGGTCTAACACCTAACATGGACAATCGTACAAATCCATATATACTATAGTAGTTTCATGACCTGAACCAGGGCCTGGTTATAATGGGTATCACAAGTCCGCCAAGAAAAGGATACCACCCCTATTTAACCTAGACAACCAGAACATAATATAGCTAGCAACGGATAATTTTCGAACATAAAACAAGATAAAATCTAGTTTGAAACATGTCAAAAGATAGATAAATCAATACCAAGAGTGATCGAAGAATCCATAACATAATCCATCCACACTTTGTCCACAAAAGCCTCTAAGAAATTAAACATCATCCTAAGTTGGGACATACCCCCATCCGTAGCCAAAAACCTATGAAAATAGTCTAAGACATAAGTAAAGACAATACCATGAAATGAGGTACTTTCTAAGAATGGAAGCTTACTACTTCAAACCTGACTCAGGGACAATCCAGAAATCACCTACCACTTCACAAGGAAATAGAAGTGTCTTTGAACCTTGCATCGTGTGAGGATACAACATTTGAGAACGGTTGGCGGGGTAAGCGCGAGCACGTAACTAAGGCAAAGGATAAAATAATTCCATGATCAATCAGTCCAAAAATCATCCCAATACCATATACGCACAATCATATGCATATATATATAATATGGCGAAATAGGGAATGTGGTTTAGCAAGAGAGTTATAATAATAACCAGGATTGTGTAGCTCAAATTGTCATCTATACCTATGAGCTATATTAGTTGCGCCATCACCGTGCTAGAAGGGTCCCAATATGTGTTAGTCGCACGAATTGGGGTATTGAGGAAGGTCGGGGAATTCAAGACCCTTAGCTAATCCAGGATATAAATATATAAAGTGTGTCACAAGCACATGGTCATCAAGACCAACCCTCACGCCGACAAACATGGGTTTCTAGTATCAGTCCTTTGGCACATCAAATTTCTTGGCTTAGCTACACAACTCCCTTTAAGCCCAATTAAAACATTTATACGTTACTGTTCATTAAACCAATGACAATTCATTAAGGAATATACCATTGATATCGTTATACCAATTATGCTTGCAAGCTAATATCATTATAACATTTTCATTGACAATCAACTTTGGGGAATCCACGACCCCCATGGTCCAATTATCCATTTACTTGGGGGAATCTATGACCCCCAAGGTTCAATTTAAAATCAAGTCATGGAAAAAAAAGTCCTTTAAAAATCATTTGTATCCCATTAGACTTTTATTCTATGCAATTGCGTCAATTTGTTTCCAATATGCATTTACTCATTTTTCGAAGCTAATTTCATAAGGTTGGGTTGATTTCATATCTAATTCAATTACCAAATTAATAAAGTTTGGGGAATCCATGACTTCTGTAAGTTTATCAAATCAATTTGGGGAATCCACGACCCCTTATTCCTATTTACCATGATCACGCACCCAATTAGTTCTAAAGCTACTAATTTAAAACATGAAAGATTCAAAAAAGCCATAGGAAAAATAATTCAATCAACAACATCCAAAAGTCCACAACCTAAATTCAAAGACAACAATTAAATCACATGGATGACAATTTAAAAACATGTTTTTAGTAAAACAAGCATTAGGGAAGAGATACATATCTAAGAATATCAAAAATTTGGATAAGAAACTACACAAATGGACACTTAGATGCATAATCCCTTGGAAACCCTAGTTGTTCTTTCTTGGAGAATAAGAGAGAGTTTAAGAATAGTTTATGATTGTCTATTTAATGAAAATGACCCTCTTTATATGTTATATAGTCATGGGTTATGATTGAGGAAAGAGGAAAATGACAAAAGTACCCTTAATTAATAGTGTAGAAAATTGGTCACCAGTCGTTACGGGTTATATCACGACTCATGACGATTGGGTACGAGTTGTTACTTAGACTCATAGTTTGGGAAGTGACTCAGGGGAGCTTTCAGCAGTTTGGTCATGAGTCACACCCTATGACTCGTGACCTGACCTTGCAGTTCACATTGTCTAGTTGTATTCAAGACACAAACATTGCTACTCCATTACTTTGGTCACGAGTTCCTTCCTGTAAACTCATGAACACACCTTATGACTTTTAAGGTGCAAGTCGTAGCCTGGGTAGTGAGCTCAAAACTCAAAAATTTCAGGGGAGAAAATCTGAGGTGTTACATTATCCCTCCCTCACCCCCAGGATTATTCATCCCCAAATGATAAATCAATGTATCCATTAGCATGATTGTAAGATAGGAATGCAATCACAAAGCCATTAACAAAGTCAAAAAAAAACAAAAAGAGTAGGAAATGCATACCTTAAGCACGATTATCCAACCCAAGGAAAAAGAATAAATATTTGGACTTCATATCCTCTTTATCTTCCAAAGTAGAGTTTCCTACCTTATGGTTCCTTCAAAGGATCTTTAGCGAAGATACATCTTTAGTACTTAAATGACGGACTTGCCTATCCAAAATCTCAACAGGAACTTCCTCATAAAAAAAGTAATAAGAAATACCAAAACTCTCATGAATGAAACCCAAACACGAAAGAAAATAAAATTCATAAGAAACATTTCCCACTCTCCTTAAAATTAAGAATGGACCCACATAGTGAAGACTGAGCTTCCTCTTCTTCATAAATCTCATCACTCCCTTCATGGGAGATACCTTAAAAAATCCCCAATTGCCAACCTCAAACTCCAACTCTCTTCTCCTCATATTAGTATAGGACTTTTGGTGACTCTAAGTAGTCTTAAGCCTATTCGTGATCACCTTCACCTTTTCTATGTCTTGGTGAGCTAAGTCTGGACCGACCAGTATATTCTCACAAATCTCAAACCACCAAATAGGAGATATACACTACCTACTATAAAGAGACTCAAAAGGAGCTATCCCAATACTAGAGTGATAACTATTACTATAGGTAAACTGAATGAGGGATAAATGATCTACCTAATTGCCACAAAAATCAATTACACATACCCTTAGCATATCTTCCAAAGTTTGAATGGTCCTCTCCTCTTGTCCATCCATTTGAGGGTGGAATATGGTGCTAAAGTTTACACGTGAGCCCAATCCTTGCTAAAACAAATTCCAAAAGTGAGAAGAGAACTGCTAACCTCAATCCAAAATGATGAAAATTGGAGCACCAGAGTAAACAACTTAGCATAATCCTCTCTAGAGTAAGTATTACTCATAGGAAAAAAGTGAGCATACTTAGTCATCCTATTCGTGATGACCTAAATTGATTAATTCTGATGCCGAGACTATGGAAAAATGATAATAAAATTCATGTTAATTATCTTCCACTTCCACATTGGTACTCTATCTCTTGAGACATACCACCGAGCCTTAACTGCTCAACCTTGACTTTCTAACAAACCATGAACTTAGTCATAAAATTTGCCATATCTCTCTTCATGTTGTTCTCCTAATAGATCTAATTTAAGTCATCGTACAACTTTGTCAAACCCAAATGAACTGTATACCTAGACACATGAGTCTCAGTCAAAATCCTTTTGCATAGATATCAACATTAGGAACACATAATCTACAATGGTACCTCAAGATACCATCACCACCAATATCAAATGCCATAACCTTCACCCTTAATTTGTATAAGAATAGGATCCAAAACCTTTTTCTCCTTTACCTCAGCACAAGGGATGATTTAACCACTTTTTTAATAGTCACCCCTCAATCTTCAATGTCCAAAAGATGAACTCCCAGGTTATCAAACCGGTGAATATCTTTCACCAACCCTTTTTTCTCCTCATCAGCATGAAGATAAACTCCCCATGGACAATCTTCTAAGAGCATTAGCATCCATATTAGCTTTACCTAGGTGATAATAAGGACTCATATCATGGTCTTTGAGTAATTCAAGATACCACCTCTTCCTAAGATTCAATTCCTTTTGGGTGAACACATACTATAAGATCTTATAATCTAAATAAATGTCAACATACACCCCATACAAATAATGGTGCCAATCTTGAACACAAATAGCACAACTGCTGACTATAGATCATGAGTTGCATAATTCCTTTCATAGACCTTCAACTGCCTAGAAGCATAAGCCACAACCTTACCATGCTGAATCAAGGCATAGCCTAGTCCCAAATGAGATACATCACAGTAAACAACTAAACTATTAGTTCCTTCATGTAGGGTCAAAACTGGTGCAGAATTCAACTTATCCTTCAACTTCTCAAAACTACCCTCACAAGTATCAGACCAAAAGAACATCACCTTTTTCTGAGATAACTTAGTCAATGGAGCAATAATAAAAGAGAAGATCTCCACAAACCTCCTATAATACCCGACCAAGCCCAAGAAACCCTGAATGTCAGTTGGAGTTGTGAGTCTAGGCCATTTCATAACTACCCTAAATTTTTATGGATCTACAATGATCCCCTCCCCGAAAACAACATGGCCCAGAAAGGTCACAATATTCAACCAAAACTCACACTTTGAAAACTTTCCATACAATCATTGATCCTTAAGAGTCTGCAACACTACTCATAGTTGATTGGCATAATCCTACTCACTCTTAGAATATACCAAGATTTCATCTATAAACATAATCATAAATAATCTAGGAACTATCTGAATACCTATTTCGTGAGATCCATAAATGCCGCTAAAATATTAGTCAACCCAGATGACTAACAAGAAACTCATATTGACCATACCAGCTAACGAAAGTATTGTTAAAGATATAACCCTCCTTAATCATCAACTGATGGTACCTGGTAGAAGGTCAATATTAGAGAAACATATAACACCATAAAGCCAATCAAAAAGGTCATCAATACTTAGGAGAGGATACTTCTTTATAGTTACCTTAGTCAACTGCCTATAGTCTAGGTACATTCAAAGGGACCCATTTTTTTAATGCACAAAAAGGATGGGAGCACCCTACAAAGAGAAACTAGGAAGTATGAAATAACTCCTTAAGCTCTATCTACTCAGCTGGAGCCATTCTATTTAGAGGGATAGAGATAGGGCAGCTATCTGATAGAAGATCAATCCCAAAGTCTATTTTCCTATCTGGAGGAATACCGGGAAGGTCATCGGGAAACACTTTAAAAAAATTTTAACCACAAGGATAGATTGCAAAGAGGGACTTTCAAAACTAGAATCCTTAACAAAATCTAGATAGCATAAACATCCATTGTCAATCAACTTTTAGGCTCTTAGATAAGAAAGAAATCTCCCCTTAGGTACTAGAGAACTCCCTTTCCGCTCAATCACTGGTTTATTCAGGAATTGGAAATTGACCTTATGTGTCATGCAATTTAAGAAAGCATAGCCCGAATGAAGCCAATCCATCCCTAATATAACATCAAAATCTACCATATCCAACCCTATCAAGTCCACCAATGTCTCCCTATGAAAAATGAACACCACATACCCCTATAGACTTTTCTAGCCATAATAGAATTACCCACCAGGGTAGACATAGAGAAGGGACCGAAAATACACTCAAGACTTGTACCAAAGTAGTATCAGTACCAAAAGTAGTACTTTTTGGTGCAAGAGCTGATGAAGTAGCAACTAAAACCTTATTAGCTCCAAAAGAAACCTTATCTTGATAGTGTCGTTTCAAATGCCCCGACTGGCCATACCTAGTCCTCCCCTCATCATATTGACCATAATGAAGCTATCCATAAAAGTGACAAAAAGGATAAGATGGGGTTGATTGTGCTCCACTATCATGAGACTAGGAACCTTGTTCCTTAAATCCACTGTTAGTCTAAAATTAAGGATCTCCAGATAGTTTAGGATATGGGGCACTAGCCATAAATATAACCTTAAGTTTCCCCAAGTCCTCTTCTTATCACACTGCCTACCCTCTCTACCATTATTCAGCTGGCCTCCACCCTACTCTAAATATCTAAACTTCTTATTCTGCCTCTCTTGTTTCTGCTTATTTATTCTTTTCATCTAATACCAACTGCATATACACTTCAACCATAGATATATCTATGTCATTATTCAATATTATAGCCTTACACGCTAATGCCAAGTATCGAGACAAACCTAAATCAACCTTCCTTATTATCTACCTCATACTAGGCATAATCTCTGGGGCATAATAAGACAACTGGTGGAATGTTAAAAGATACACTTACACAGTCATCCTTCCCTACTTTAAATTCACAAACATCTAAGCTTTATCCTCCCTTAACTCCAGAGAAAAGAAATGATCAAGAAAAGTGCCAAAAAACTTATCCCATATAACTGACTCAACATAATCACCCCTAGACTTCTCCTACTCCTCATACCACTGATATTCCACATCCTTCAACTTATATGAAGTAAACTCACCCTCTATATTAGTAGCATACTTTACCCTAAATATCTTCTCTATTTCATCAACAAACCCTTGAGGGTCCTTCTTGACCTTAGATCTTTTAAAGTTTGGAGGTCTAAACCTTATAAACTAGCCAACTCTAGTAGCCTTAGAAGATGAAGCAACACAACCAACACAATCATGCTAATGATATTGACAAGGCACCAATTGAGTCAGCAGGTGAATAAAATAATGGAACTCGACATTAGAAATATCTCCTCGGAGTGGTGGAGCATAAACATCATCAACCTAATAATCTTATGGATAACTAGTAGGGAGTGGTGGAACTCCATGAGGGGCAATACTATCAGGTGCAGGGATACTTGACCGAGTTTGAACTCCATAAATAGGGCGATTTCCATCCACAATGTCCTCAAGCGAGAAAAAGGAGTTTCCACAATCATTAGATCATTGAGGAGGTATGATTTGAAATGCAAACAAACTTAAATTATAGGAGTTTTAAGGATCTTAGACTCTATGACGCAAAAATAGATCATAATAAAAGGGAAACATTCCTAAATCCCTCATAGCCTCTCCCTTATAAGTTTGAAGCACTACACACCCATAAAAGAGACTCTACTTCATATAGCTTTATGGCCACCTAATGAAGATGAACCTAGGCTCTGATATAAAGCTTGTCACGACCCAAACTAGGGCCTAGTCATGATGGGTATCATAAGTTCGCCAAGGACCAAAGACCACCCCTATTTTAACCTAGCCAACCTGAACATAATATATCTAGCAATGGATGAGTTTCAAACATATAAAAATATAGAACTAAATTTCAAACATATAAGAAGATAGATAAATCAGTACTAACTGGGATCTAAGAATCCATAACACAATGTACCCACTCTTCGTCCAGAAAAGCCTCTAAGAAACCAAACATCAACCTATATCGAGAGATGCCTCCGACCATAGAAAAAAACCATTAATATAGTCTAAGACATAAGTAAAGGTAAGACCATGAAACAAAGGCCTTCTAGAGAATGAAAACTCACCACTTCAAAGCTAAATTATGGACAATCCAGAAATCACCTACCACTGTGCAAGAAATTAGAAGTGTTTTTGGACCCTACGTTATGTTGGGATAAAGTATCTAGGGACAAATAGCAGGGAAAGCACTAGCATGTAACTCTGGGAAGGGATAAAATAATGTCATGATCAATCAGTCCAAAAAAAAAATTATAAAACAATATGCACACAATCATATACATATATATACATATATAATATGCTAGGATAGGGATAAAGGTTTATCATGAGACTTACAACATTAATTTGGAATATGTAGCTAAACTTTCATCTATACCCACAGGCTATATGGGTCCAGCTCTCACCATGCTAAAAGGGTCCTAGTGCCTTATAGCCACAAACCAAAGTATCGAGGAATGCCAAGAAATCTACAACCCATCACCAATCTAGGATACAAATATATAAAGTGTATCACAAGCACACGATCATCAAGACTAATCCTCAAGCCGGCAACTTTGGGCTTTAAGTATCAATATCGAGGGATCTTTAGCTTTGTAGCTTAGATACACAACCCTATTTAAGCCCAATTAAAATATTCATAAATTCCCGATCATTAAACCAAGGACCATTCATTATGGCATACACTGTTGGTATCTTCATACCAATTATGAATGCAAGCTAATATCATCATGCCATTTTTATTGACCATCAACTTAGGTGAATCTGTAACCACCATGGTTTAATTATCCATTAACATGGGGGAATCCATAACCCTCATAGTCTAATTATTCATTATCTTAGTGGAATCCACGACACCCAATGTTTAATTTAAAATTAAGTCATGGCCATAAAGGTTTTTCAAAGTCATTTATATCCTATTATCTTTTTATAAAATGAAATAGCTTTAATTTGGTTTCAATATGCATTTACCCATGTTTTGAAAGTAATTTCAAAAGGTTGGGTTGAGGTCATTACCAATTCAATTACAAAAATCCATAAAAGCTTGGAAAATCCACAACCCTCATAAATTTATCAAATAAATTTGGGATAATCCATGACCCTATTCCCATTTACCATGCCCATGCACCAATTATTTCAATAGCCTTCAATTCAAAACATGAATAATTCACAAAAGCCATAGAAAAGACAATTCAATCAAAAACATCCAAAGGTCCTCAACCTAAATTCAAACCCAACAATTAAATCACATGGATGATAATTATACACATGCTTTTAGCAAAACAATTTTTAGAGAAGAGAAACATGCCTTAGAATATCAAGAATTTAGAGAAGAAACCACATAAATTGATTGTTAGATGCTCAATCCTTTGAAAACCCTAGTTGTTCTTGCTTGGAGAAATAGAGAGAGTTTAAGAGTAGTTTATGATTGTCAAAGTGATGAATATAACCCTCTTTATATGCTTTGTGGTCGTGTTTTATGATTGCGGAAAGAGTAAAATAACCAAAGTACCCCCAATCAAAAGTGCAGGAAATTGGTCTCCAGTCATTACAGGTCATATCACCACTGGGTATAAGTTGTTGCCTAGAATAATATTCCTACTAGTGACTCAGGCTAGTCTTCACTGGTCTAGTCATAAGTCACTCACTACAAATCATGACCAGAACTTATGGTTCGCATGAGCCTAGTCATACTCAAGATAGAAACATTGTCTACTCCACTAGTTTGGTCAAGTCTAAGTGTAAGAGTAGAATGCTTAGTCGAGTCCTGTGGATCGGTACATAGATGTCCCTATCTATCTTTGACTGATAATAAAATATTTTTAGGAGAAACATCTCTAATTTAATTCCTTATCATGTGGGTTTTTCATACCCTTTTTTATAAACTTGTATTTCATTATTTTCTATGCAGATCATGAGGACTAGGTCGCGAGATAATGAGGATGCTGAGCCAACAACATCCAATGTTGATGCCTTGGTCAGGGGTAAGTTAGGGGTCATGACTAACCTAATGGTAAATAATGGAAACAAAAAGTTACCATAATTATAGGGGGTGCTAGGGAGGCCTCTCTTGAGCCTAAGGTTGAGTATGCTGATGTAATATCCCATATTTCCCTAGCTTAGTTTAACTCTTAGTATATGAGTATTTTTATATAAAACTTTCAAAATACTTAGAATTTTTCAATTTAGAGATTACCGTTGCGTAGGAAATTCAGTTATCTTTCCAATGATATAAAATTCACCCAAATTCGATAACCAGGTGAGAAATTATAACATATTTTATAAAATAGTGTTCCACCTGGTGTAGCACCGTATCACGGAGACCATCCAAATGGAAATTATCAGTTTCTAGTGAGCCAATGCGATAAGCCTGCATTGTGGAGCAGTGCCAGTTCCCAATTGGCATTTTCCAATGAAGCTCCGCGATAACAGCGCATCGCGCCAAGGACCAATTTCTGAATTGTCAAATTACAGTGAGGCTCTATAATGGTACCGCATTGCGCCATGATCTAATTTCCCAGTCATCCCTTTTTACACAGTTCTCAGTCAAATTCAAGTGGCTTACCGCGATGTCATCGCGTCGCGGTGAAGCCCAAAACCAGGATTTTCAGTCACGAATTTTAACAACTTTCTAGGGGCAATTTGGTATTTTTTCCACTGCCCTAATAAGTCCTAAACGCAAAATTAATTCCTAAAATAGAACTAATTGCTCATTATTTCATTATTCACTAACTTTCTCTCAAGATTAAGTTATTCTCTCTCAAATTAACAAAACCCTAGCTTCAAGAATTAAGAACGGTCTTAAGAATTTCACCAAGAAACTTCAAGAATTAATCTTTTCAGGTATATTAGGTGTTCATTCATGTGTTTTTATCATCCATGAAGTCCAAGAACTCCTTTCAAACATACAAGATCTCAGATTTATGATTTCCATGCTTTAATTAGATTGAATTCATGTCCCTGATATTATTTAGGAGTTAATTCCATGATTAATTACAAGTCTCATGAAAAATATATAGTTTGTTGGTTGAATTATGTGATCTTCATGTTGAACTCTTGAATTACAAGTTAAATGTAGTAACCATGATATTATTATATATTTAGTGTTATATAAAGTAAGCATGCTCCTCAAGTGTTTGATAAAATGCTCAAGTGCATTGGATAGTAAATTTATGACATGTTATTATGTGGTCCCATTCATGTACAAGTTTATGTATACTAAGTATTTGAAAAAATGTCCAAATAAGTGCATTGTTGTGCTTTTATGATTATGTTATACTTGCTTTTATGATTATGCTGTGCTTTACTTTTAATGCTATCGAGTCTTGAAGATATTCAATACCCGAAAATCTAGTTGTTTACCTAGAGCTACAGTAGTTACAGAACAGTCCCAATAATTTCATGATCAGTAGTACTCAGTCAGTTACAGAACTCAGTGAAACTCAGTATCAGTCCAGTTTAGTCCAGTATAAGACTCAGTGTCCTTTAGATGAGAGTAGGGTTCAGAACCGAGTGAACCCAAGGATAGGGGCTCACCTACTAGTAGAGGGTGTGAACCTTATTTGCAGTTCTTGCATTCTAGAAATATGTATCCAACGTAGGTTGAGCCATCAACCTGCCAGTTGAGGGTTGATGAGGTGTTTAACCTGCCAGTTAAGGGTAGCACCATTCTCATTCAGGGCACCTGTCAATGAAGGTGACTCTTCAGCTTGTCTTTACCCATGGCATGGTACTAAAACCTTTCCATCTAGGGTTACAGGTTGGATCCTAAATCTATTCATAAAAAGGTGCATGTCAATTAGATGATTACCTCCCACAGTTTTAGTTTCAGTCTTAGTATAAAGCTCAGTTCAGCTCTGCAGAATCAAGAATGTCAGAAACAATCACTCAGCATTAGTAACTCAGCTATTAGTAATCTCAAACATCAGTTACTCAGTATCAAAAATCAGTACTCAGCTTCAGTAAAAGCTCAGATATAGTATACATGTATATGCACAGTATTGCATGCTCAATTTTTTAAAGTACTTTCAGTTATCCATTTACTCTTATTCAGTTTCTACATATTATTCAGTTAGCTATTGTTCATGCATATAAACCCTTGCATTTAGCCTTACTTCATCTAGCATACCAATATATTCCACATACTGACGCATACTTTCTCTTTGTCCTATGATATCTTATATCATAGGTTAGAATTCTCAGGTTCTCGACTGCGCTTAGATAGATTCAGGTAGCCACAATAGATTTAGTAGTGAGTCCTCATCTATCGAGGATATACTTTTATTTCAGTATATTCAATAGCTTTAGTATTTCAGTAGTCAGAGTTATTTGAGGGCTTGTCCCATCAACTCCATATTCAGACAGTTCAGTTAAAGGCTTTTCAGACTAAACTAGTTCAGAACGCTTTTAGTTTTCAGATATTATCATCAGATGTTATTATTATCAGTATTTAGATTATGAAACCTATGTCATTTCATCCTATGTTCCAAATTATTACAGTATTATTATTCAATACTCACAGCAGGTGCCAGTCATGGGTTAACTTGTAGTTCTTTGGGGTCGTAAGCACTATGGGGTATCTGGGGTATAGACTCGAGGCGTTACAATTGCGGGTGATTATTAGTAAGGGGGTGGAGGATAGCTCAGGTCCCATAGGGTTTGATTGACACCATAATGCTTCAAGATCTATTGATTCATATCTTAAGCAATTTGGATGGTTTTCCTTTTAATGTAATGGGTATTCTTTAAATTTTAAGTGGTGTTCCATTGTTAGTGTCAGCTTTTTCTTATGGTATTCTGACTTTAGGGGTACAATTATCTTCTATGGTACCCCATATGTAGATTTAATACCCACTAGAATTAGTGATTTTATGATTGTTTTGGGTCTTATGATGTCTATTGATGATCAAAAGAGGTTTGAAAGGTTTATACTTTTAACTCCTTCTAAGTTTAGTAGAGCGATTATAGAGGACGTATATGATTTTCTAATTAACTTCCAAGAGAGGTTGCATAATCTAAGGTCCCTTGATTCTCATGGTGTTTCTTATATGATTTATTAGTTGAGCGATGTATCATGAAAATTATGGAGGTCTCTTTCTAGCTGTAATATATTGGGTTCACTTTCTATGCCATGGACTCAATTTTTTAAGGTTTTTATTGAGTGGTTCATTCCTTACATTTTGAGGAATCGGATGAGAGAAGAGTTTGATCACCTAAAATCGGGTGCTACAACTATTGTTGTGTATAAAGCATATTTTCATGCTTTATCTAAATATTCCATCACCGGTATCTCTACCTAATTAAAGAAGATCTGAAAGTTTTTCAAGGGATTGTAGGGTCCTTATTAGTTGGATACAACTCATATGATAGTTTCAGGCCGCTTTAAAGGTTTCAAGTGGTAGACCTTTGATTTTTGTAGCTCCAAGTAGCTAAGTTTCTATTCATATGGGTGAAGGTTCTGATTTTAGTTCATCAGGATAGGGCAGTAGTTGTAATTATTTTGGGCCTCTAAAGATTGAGTTAGGCAACAAAGTGTGTAATGTTTGTCATAAGGTTGGTCATTTGAAAAAGGAATGTCAGTGTGTTAGGTCTTGGCCAGTAGAGTTCTCAATTTTGACTTTGTCCTACTATATTTATAACCATAGGTGGTTAACAAAGTTTTTGGGATGGTACTAGAGGTGCTTAAGATAGATTTCGGGATGCTCGTGGTGGTGAACCCAGAGGTTCTTAATTTGGGATTGAATATTATTAGTGTTATTCTATACTTCAAAGACCCAAAGTAAAGGCCTTTGATGCATTTATTATAGGTATCATTCTATGTTGCTACCGATCTACTTCTATGTTATTTGATCCTGGGTCTACATTCTCTTATATGTCTACATATTTTGATACTAGTTTTGATAGTGCATATGAGTGACTTACAGTGCCTCTTCATGTTTCTACCCCTGTAAATAGATTTTTAGTGGTGGATCAGAGTTTATTGATTGTGTTGTTACCTTTTTATGGGGTAAGACCTAGGTAGACTTGATTATCCAAGATATGGTTGAATTTGATGTTATCTTGTGTATGGATTAGCTATCTCCCTATCATGCTATCTTATATTGTTATACCAAGATCATGACCTTAGTTCCACCAGGCGTGCCAAGGTTGTCATGGAAGGATACTCTTAATTCAGGATCAAAAGGAGTCATGTCATCTATATATGCTTGTCATATGGTAGATAAGGGATGTCTTTCTTATTTGGCCTATATTCGTGATATTAAGTTTCTATAGTAGTTCCTTTAGATTCGGCCTGAGTTGTCAGAGAATTTAGGATGTATTTCCTACAGATTTTCTTGGTATGTCTCCAGATTGTGATATAGACTTTGCTATTTTTCATGACCCACAACAAGGCCTAATCATGATGAATATCTCAAGTCCATTGTGGACCAGGGACCACCCCTGTACCTAACCAAAACACAGAACACTGTCCTACAGTGGCTGAACTTCAAACATATAATAGGATAGAAAAAGATACTCTCAAAGAAATTTAAGACATGTCTCTAGCTGATAATCGGTAACCGACCAAAAACAAACAACCAACATCATCACTCAAGTCCACAGTAATCCATAAAGCCTTATAACAAAACCAAAATCAATAAAGTTTTGGGAAATGATCACGCCCCTGACAATGACAATGACAATGTTAATGATAATGTGAACTCTCAATTCTAATCTATAAATTGAAATTGAATAAATGTCCAAGTCTTTCAGAGAATGAAAGCTCACCACTTCACCACCGACGATCGACGAACCGAGCCGATCCTTCTATCAATACGCATGAAAAGTAGAAGTATCTTCGATGCCTGTATCACGTAGGGATACAATATTTAGAGATGGTTAGTGGGTTGAGCACTAGCATGTAACTCAAGAATAGGGAATAAAATAAAATCAAGTCAAACCCGATTCAAATCCATGTGAATATCATTATATATATACGCAAATAATATGTCGAGAAAGGGAAAAAGGCATAGCATACACTATTGTGTAGCTCAACCGTCATAACATAAGAAATCACCCATGGGGTATATGGGCCCAGCTCTCCCCCAATATGTGTAGCTACATGAACCAGAGGATGTACATAGGCACCATGGAGGACTCGAACCTCCCTCTATACTAAGGTGACTGAAGAACCCAATCATGTAATATAATACGGGGGAATCAAACCTCCCAATCATATAATAATAATAATAATAAGGAGGACTTGAACAACCCAATAATTTAGACCCCCGCATTGGCAATCGTAGTTTCCAATATTGGTCACTCGGGACCTCCATTTTCATGACTCAGCTACACAACCCTCATTAAATCCCAATTAAATCATTTATCATACATTCCTACTCATTAAACCAGAATATACATTTAGGCATACACCGTTGGTACTGTCATACCAACTATTACAAAGTAACATCAATATGCCAAATATATTATCATCACTTGGGGAATTCATAACCCCACTGGTTCAATTATACATTAGCTTGGGGAATTACACAAACCCATAAGGTTCAATTCAAAATCATTATGCTTCATTTATTTTTCATATCATGCAATAGTTCAAGAATAGTTCAATGTTCATACTTTTCATATTCAAATCTATTTTCACAATATGGGGTTGAGGACATTACCACTTCAATTGTCAATATTCACAAATTAGGGGAAACCATTATCCCCTAGTTTATTCACCATACCCATGCACCCCACAAGTTCAAAACCATAATTAAAGCTTAAACAATCATATGTAAACCATGGGAAAACATTTTTCAAGACCCTCAACCCATGTTCCTAACCAACACCAAAACCATATGAATAAATTTTAAAACACATGCTTTTAGCAATGTAATAATTATGGGAAGAGTTATATTACTGAAATATCCAGTGTTATGGCATACACTGTTGGTATTGTCATACCAACTACACTTGCAAGGTAACTTAAACATGCCAAACATATTATCATCACTTGGGGAATTCATAGCCCCATTGGTTCAATTATACATTAGCTTGGGGAATTACATAGACCCATAAGGTTCAATTCAAAATTATTATGCTTCAATTATTTTTCATATTATGCAATAGTTCAAGAATAGTTCAATTTTAATACTTTTCATATTCAAATCTATTTTCACAATATGGGGTTGAGGACATTACCACTTCAATTGTCAATATTCACAAATTAGGGGAAACCACAATCCCCTAGTTTATTCACCATACGCATGCACGACACAAGTTCAAAACCATAATTAAGGCATAAATAATCATATGTAAACCATGGGATAACATTGTTCAAATGCAAACATTCAAAACCCTCAACCCATGTTCCATAATCAACACCAAAACCATATGAATAAACTTTAAAACATATGTTTTTAGCAATGTAATAATTATGGGAAGAGTGATATGCCTGAAATATCCAATGTTATGGAGAGAATTCAACCCTTGAAGCTCTACTTGACCCACTTCTTGGAAACCCTAAGTATTGATGCTTAAGAGAATTTAGGAGAGAAGGGAGTGTATTTGATGCATATTATGGATGAAAATAAGGTCCCAAGTATGCTTGTAGGTCATCGGTTATTATTGGAATAAGAGAGAAATGCCCAAAATATCGTTATTAAAAAGATGCAAATTAAAATGTCAGTCATTATAGGTGAACTTACTACTTGTAGGGTCACCCTATGACTCGTTTCCCCTCAATCGTAGTTTGTATAGTGTCCCAGACCACCAATATAGGTTTTGATATGTAAAGGACCTTATGACTCATAATAAGTCCATATGACTCATTATGTCCTAGTAGTACTCAGGATAGAATACATTGGGCATCACATTGGTTTCTTTATGGAAAGGACTATACGAGTCATTTAGAGTCCTTTTGACTCGTAACATGGTAATCGTAGTCAAAATAGTGACTTAGACAAATCTGACTTATAATCCACATTTCCCACTTTTCATAAAATACAAAAGGGGCCAAAATACAGAGGAATGAGCTTTCCCTTCTTTCCAAATGGAATCACTCACTTCATGGGAAACACCTTTAAGAAAATAAAAACTTCTACATTAAACCCCAAATCTCTACGCATTACATCTATATAAAATATTTGGCGACTTTGGGTGGTCTTAAACCTATCCAAAATCACCTTCACCTCCTCAATAGCTTGGTGAACCAAAATGGGACCATTCTCACAAACCTCGAACCACCTAATAGGAGATCGACATCTCCTACCATACAAAGCCTTAAACAGAGCCATCCCAATACTATAATGATAGTTATTATTATATGCAAACTCAATGAGAGAAAAATGTCAACCCCACTACCACCAGAACTCTTTGAAAGGAACACCAAAAGTGAGAAGAGAACTAAGTACCTCGATCAAATATTATGGAGATCGGAGCACCATGAACTTTAAAAACTCCTCAATGAAGAGCTTAGAATAATCCTCTGCCAAATAAATAGTCCTCACTGCCAAGAAGTGAGCCAACTTAGTCATCCTATCCATGATGACCCAAATAGAATGAAACTAATAATAGGACCGCAGAAGACTGATGCCACCCAAAACTAACCTCCAAAGAAGTATATTATGTTCGACACTAAATATAGTAACCCAACTTGAATTATGGCAGAACCCATACAGAATATGTCCAACAATATCTCAAACTTGACAAAATCCAAGAGCAATGCGAAAAAGTAAATGAGGGGAATTTGAAGTCAACAAACTATATATTATCAACCATCTTGTGAACATGTTGATAGATCTCACCTTTTTCCTTGTGAGATTTTGGGCGTCGTCTTCCTGTCCCTTGTTTATAACTTCTTTAAACTCTCATCTTTTGAGTTTTGAGTTGATTAGATGAGGATTCATAGCCTCGAATCACTGTTGTAACCTCCTTTTCCCAATCTTACCTCACGAGGACGTTCTTGAATATAGGAAATTCCAATGCTTCTGTAGTAGCTTGGATCCAATTAATACGAAGAAGGTTGCAATACGCATAACTATAGTAGAATAGATAAACCTTCTACTTGCCTTATGTAGTTATTTTGCCAAGGTTCTCACAACCCCAGTTAAGGGATTTAGCTGCTCATGTTCATGGAAGAATCCATGATAATCAATGAAGAACACATGTAATTAATCGCACATGATGAAAGAGAAAAATACAAAATCTCTAATTAAATACGAAATTAAAAATCTCAAGAACAAAATATGAATGATCAAAGTATGCTAGAAGTAATGTAAAAGTGTGTAGCCTAATAAAGGAATAACCCTAAGGTATTTATAGTATCTTAAAATAATAATGAAATCCTAATTAAAATTCAATAGAAAAATTAAGTCGGCAGTCATTACAACTCATAATGTCTCCTTATAAGTCGTATGCTACTAGTCGCAAGCATTCCAGTGAACTTTTATCTTCAGGGATTTAAGCTTCTGTTGTCATTATGGTTCCTTACCACAAGTCGTAGTTAGTATTAAGACTAGTGGTATTCACTCATTATCACTTGAGCCTCACACTTCAGGAACTTGCATACAGGTCTCATTACGATTGCCAACTAAAAGTTATAATCTGTCCTTATGACTCGTAGTCTTAAATGACTTCATCTCAGGATCTCATCTCTGCTCACGGTTGTCAATATAGTTGAACACCATGATTTATAGCCACTCCTTTTGAGTAGTGGTCACCTTTTACTTGGCTCCTTCTCTCAGCTTACAGACACTATTCTTCTTACAAGTTGCGCTATAAGTCGTATAGCGACATAACAACTCATAGCTTGAATAGTACTTGAATTTTTGAGACTTTTCTTCCATTTTTCAACTCAATCCACCTCTTATCTATATTCCCTTCAATCACACAACAAACACATCATATCCAACAAGATAACCTAAGACTAAGTATTAATTTCTAATTTTAAGCATCAAATGTGCAGCTAAATCCGGCATATCAACACCCTCAACTTAAAATATTTGTGTGTCATCAGGCAAAATAAAAATCAAATACACAAGAACACAATGGTTAACTTTGAAGAGTTGATGAAACATTTGGCAGTTGGTTTATCAATTAACTCAAGAACACTTTAACCCCCTTTTATTTCACTATTTAAAATGCTACTTTGTATAATGAACCAGTACCACAGTGTGACCCACATGAATCCAAAGATGGCATTACATTAGCGACGAACAACTAGGCCTAAGAAGTCCCTATATCTTATTTTAATTAACATTATTATTTCAGGGATGGTGTAGAGACACTCACACTCCAACAGAAGTTCTAATCAGCGTACATAAAATGCCATAGTCTTGCCCTTATGCTCTTTACCTAAATTTTTAGATGACTCGGTTAGGATCACTATTGGACTTTGTTAGGCTTGAAACGTAGGGTTGAGGCTCGTTATGGTATATTTGGGAATTTCTTAGTGACTTAGCCTCCTTGGCACTATGTTTTCTTAGGGGTCCACTTTTTTTTTACCATCTTCTTATTTAATCCTCCTTTGTTTCTCCATTTTCATTCTTTTTAATACCTATTTTTGGTCAGGTGCATTTCTCTTTTTTCATTCTTCTTTTTACAATTTATTATTTATTTTTCTACCACACCAACCCTTATTTATTTTTCTATCTACACCTCTTTCTTCGTACTCACTTGTCACCACGCACTCCTCTGATAGCCACCCTAAACATAGGTGATTTTCCTGAGTTGAGGTGCACAGTGTCCAAGGAGGAACTTAGCTAAAATAGGTTCATTGTAATCAAGCGAGAAGGTGAAATCGGTTTGAACAACAAAAGTCAATCTATTAGGCTCAAATTTGGGATCAAGGGATTCATAACTCATTTGGTTTCGAATTTTCAGTTCGAGAGCACTAATAAGAAAAATGCCCTATGATCATCTCCTAACCAACCATACTACAATCTTGGTAGAAATAATTAGGAAAATTCTATAATTCATACACACTTGGGCATAAGACCAATTAGTAAATTCTATGAAGTGAAAGGGAAAATAAAAAAGTTTTTGTCTGTATTTGACTCTATACAATTAAGAGGGATGAATTGTAATGATTGGGTATAAATCATTAGAATTAGTCATAATTTAGATTGAGGTCATATCACTAGTTTTAAGTTGGATTATAAGTCCTCTTAACTGGTCTTAAGGTTAGACTATGATTTGTTACCAACAATAGTAAGATAACCAAAAATATTTCATATACTGCAGGAACTTCCCTAGTCATTACACTCCTAATTATGAGTCGTAGGGATTGATTACGACTCTTTTAGGTGAGTTGTAATGTTACCATAACCCCTACTCTTCTAAACAAGCATGTTACCAGTGGTTACAAGTTACACAACGACTCGTTAGGTCTCCCGTTGAGACGTAATGATGCCTGTAGCCATGCGACATAGATGTTTTAGATAGTTAGTTCCAATAATCAATCCCAACACCATATTAATCCATTTGAATTCTTTTTAATGCTCCTTTCATTCAGCCCCAACTAATTTTTCATTAACAAGTTCAATTTTCCATTCCCATTATCAACTTCTTACCGATATGAATTGGGTCTTAGACCTTTACATGTAAATTTTTCATCATGAAACCCAAGTACACATACCCACTTAATGAAAAAGTTTAATATATATAGTATCAAAGGATAAATCACTTACTTATTTGCTTGAAATTTGGATTTCTTAATTTCAAACAACTTTAAGCCCTAATTTTTGCGAATTTCATACTTTGGAGGTTTGGACTTGGTCGTTTGGCACTACTGTAATGTTGTCTTTCTTCAAGATGTATTGAACATGACTGACCCACTTTCTATCATTAATGGAATAACTAAAATCAGTGTCCAACCACTTAATGATCTCTTTTTTCACCATCTCCTGCATAGAAGGATTCAATCATCACTGGTGCTCAATACTCAGTATACAGTCCAATTCAAGTTGTATTTTGTAGGTGCAGATTCCTGGAGGAATACCCATAATATCAATAATTGTCCATCCTATAGCTCATATGAATTTTTTCAATACATATAATAATGCTTTACCTTAGTCTTCATCAAATCCGCAACAATGATCACTAGAAATGTGTTGTTTCCCCCTAAGAAAGCATAGCGAAAATAGGATGGAAGGGCTTTTAACTCCAACACTGGTGGCTATTCAATTGATGGACGAGCAACAGGAGTAGTTCTATTCTTCATATCCAGATCAAGCTTCTTTGGAGCATATGTATATGAACCTCTCCTATACAGAGCACCAACCATCTCATCGTACTCCTCAATTCTATCACTGTCAAAATTCATAATTATTGTTGCTAATGCTTTAACACCCAACCTCTCTTTAATTGGAATAGCCACTGCATCAACTTTGTAAACAATGGTGTCTATGACAGACATAACTCTCATATCATCCGATTGCCGCATTACTAGCCTACATTAAAGATTACTTGTTCATCATTGAGTTTGAATCTTATCTTCCCCAACTCCATATAAACCAATGACCTACTCGTAGCTAGGAAAGTTCTGCCCAATATGATAGGGACTTGGAAGTCCACCCCACAATCAAGTATTACAAAATCGGTTGGGAAGATGAAAGATGCCCCCTTTACCAACACATCACATAGAATGTCAATCAATTTTTTCATGGTCCTATCAACCATTAAAAATATCATCGATGTTGTCTTAGGTGCTCCTAACCCTAACTGCTTAACCACAACTAGTGACATGAGATTAATACTTGCTCCTAGATCACATAAAGCTCGAGCAAATTTGAAAGACCCAATAGTTTATGGAATGGTGAATGCTCCAAGGTCCTCCTTATTCTATACTAATGATCTAGAGACAACAACACTACAGTGATGAACATTGTCAGTAGGCTCATAGCTCATGGTCCACTTTCTAGTGACTAGATCTTTCATGAATTTTGCATAGCCTGGCATTTTCTCCAATGCCTCAACTAATAGAATGTTTATAGACAACCCCTTCAACATAGACAGAAACTTTTGATATTTACTCTTTTCCTACTTTTTTTTCAATCTCTGGGGGTAAGGTGGTCATGTTCTTCGAATGGTTTTCAAAATAATCTCCTTAAATTTACACTTACCTTTGTATTACATACTACTATCCTCAACATCTAATGATTTCTCTACTTCTACATCAGGTGATTCCTTAGAAGTAATGGGATTAACATCATTCTTAGACTCATTCACAGTGAGCATGAGCGGCTCCATGGTAGTTTTATCACCCTGAGTGGTAATGGAATGACAATGACTATTATTCTTTCGATTTTGTACTATATTACTCGGAAGAGTTTCAAGCTGCCTTTGATTCAATGTGGCCAACATTTGACCAAATTGTTGTTAGAATTTTTTTATTATTGTAGCATGCGACTAAAGTTTCTGATTCATCCCTAATAGATCTACCTTAATCTCCTTAAGAAAGCTCTATCGACTTTTTTGTCCTTTACTAATTTTGACAACATTGCTTCTGTTCTAGACTCGGTATCTAGGCTACCTATTGTAACATATCTGTAGCTCTCTTCTCTGTAGTCATCCTTGTTCCTTTAATCACTATCTCATTCTCTACTACTTTCTTGGTACCTATCACCATAATAGTTCCAACCTTGGTTTCCTTTCCCTTTGGCATAGAAACCCTCCACTTTGCAATCTAAATTCTTTGCTTCCTCAATTACATCAAACTCATAAGCTCTGGAAATATATCCATGTGCCCTCACTGCATTCACCTTTTCAGCCGTTATTGCTGCAAATTATTTTTAAAGCAACCCAATATTAATTCTGAGTTGTACAACCTCCTATGCTATCATATCATCACTATCTCTACAGTCACTTGTATCTCCAATAACATATATGTCAGCTCCTCTATTAGCCTATCGAGTGCTCCATCCTCGATTAGTGACAGAGATCTCATATAGCATCTCTTGGGTCATCTCCCAATGTTTACGTATAAGTGCACCACCAAATATTATGTCTTCCATAAACCTAAAGATAAAATTCAAGGATTTAAAGAATATTGCAAATAGGTTGAATCCTGGAAACCTATGATGGAGTACCATGCTCAACTTCTTGTTGAATTGAAACAATGCTTCATACATACACTCTACAGGTAACTGCTAGAAATTATAGATCTGGTCTATTAACTGCAGCATCCTGGTAGGAGGGGAAAATAGTTTAAAAACTATATACGCAGCTCATGCCATGTTTTGATTGAACCTCTAAGGAGTTCTCCTAACCACAATAATGCTTCACCTATTAGTGAAAAAGGGAACAACTGTAACCTCAATACTTCCTGATCTACCCCAAGGATAGTATATAAAGTGAATATCCTAGTGAAATTTTCTAGATGCATGTTTGCATCATCTATTGCTGCCCTAGAGAATATATCCTTTAGATTCAACAGTTGGACCATTGCACTAGTAATATCAAACTTCCCATTAGGGGTTAAAATGGTTGGAACAATTGTTCCAGTCTCAGCAGGCTCTACATACCCCATGTCATCATCTTCACCATACGATGGTAGATACTGATAGGCTAGGACTACTCTAGATTAGCCAACACGCCCTCTATCATGATTTTTATCAAGTGGTGTTCCATGATCTTCTACCTGTCATGGCAGAGCAAGATGTACCTGTTGCACCAATCAGATCTAATTATTACGAAGAAGATTGCAATATGCACAACTATTGTAGAATAAATAAACCTCCCACTTTCCTTATGTAGCTAATCCGCCAGGGTTCCCACAACCCTAGTAAAGGGATTTAGCCTTCATGGAGCAATCTATTATAATCAATGAAGAACACATGTAATTTATTTCACAATGATAAAAGTGTAAAATCCAAAATCTCTAATTGACTACGAAACCAAAAATCTCATGAACAAAATCTCAATGATGAAAGTATGCTAAAAGTATCAAAAGTAACGTAAAAATGTGTAACCTAATAAAGGAATAACCCTAAGGTATTTATAGTATCTCAAAATAATAATGAAATCCTAATAAAAATAGAATAGGAAAATTATGTCGGCAGTCATTACAACTCGTAAATGTCTCCTTACAAGTTATATGCTGCTAGTCATAGGAATTCCAATGAACTTTCATCTTCAGAGATTCAAGATTCTGTTGCCATTACGATTCCTCACCAAGAGTCATAGTCAGTCCTTACAACTCGTGGTCTTCACTTGTTATCACGTGAGCCATACATTTCAAGAACTTGCACACTAGTATTATTACGATTGCTCACTATGAGTCGTAATCTGTCTTTGCTACTCATAGTCTTCTATGACTTCAATTCAGGATCTCAACTCTGCTCAATATTGTCATTATGGCTGAAAACCATGACTCATAGCCAATCTTTATGAGTTGTTATCACCTTTTAATTGGATCCTTCACTCAGCTTCCAGCCATTGTTCTTCTTACTAGTTGGCCTACAAGTCATATAGTGACATAACGACTCGTAGCCTGACCAGTACTTGACTTTTCTTAGACTTTTCTGCCTTTTTTCAACTCAAGCCACCTCTTATCTATTTTCCCTGCAATCATGCAACAAACACATCTTATCTAACAAGATAACCTAAGTCCAAGCATAAATTCCTTGTTTCAAGTGGTGAATGTGCCGCTAAATCCCAGCACATCAAATACCTGTAACGAAATCCATTAAAATCACTTCTCATTTCTACACGGGTAATTCAATATCTTGAGACAACCCACCAAGTCTCAAGTGGTCTACCTTCACTTGCTGACAAACAAAACACTTAGCCACAAAATTGACCACATTCATCTTCAAGTTATTCCACCAATAAATTTCTCTTAAGTTATGATACATCTTAATCGAACCAAGATGAACAGTGTACCTCAACTCATGGGCTTCAACTAAAATCCTATCTTGCAGCTCATCAACATCTGGAACACATAGCCTGCCTTGGTACCTTAAGATACCATTACCACCAATCACAAATGCCATCACCTTCTGGTGACCCATATCATCCTTGATCTACATCAAGATAGGGTCCAAGACCTGTTTCTCTTTCACTTCAGCACCAAGATATGACTCTACCACCTCTTGCACAATTACACCACTATCCTCAGAGTCTAAGAGACAAACTCCAAGAGTAACTTAACAGTGAATATCCTTCACCAGTCCTTGCTTCTCCTCGTCTACATAAGATAAGCTTTCCATGGACAACCTGCTAAGAGCATCAGTAACCATGTTAACTTTACCTGGATGATAATGGAGACTCATGTCGTAGTCCTTTAGCAACTCAAGCCACCCCCTCAGTTTGAGGTTCAAATCCTTCTAGGTGAACACATACCGCAAAATCTTATTGTCAGATACCTATGTCAACATGGACTCCATACAAATACTGATGCCAAATCTTTAAATCAAAGACCACAACTTTTCTATGCTGCATCAACACACAACCCAGTCCCACCCATGGCACATCTCAATAAATAACAAAACCATTAGTACCCTTGGGTAGAGTCAAAATCGTAGCAAAAGTTACCTTATCTTTCAACTTCTCGAAACTACCCTCACAAGAAGTTCACTTTCTTCTAAGTCAACTTAGTCAATGGGGCAACAATAGAAGAGAATCTTTCCACAAACCTTCTATAATAACCGCCTAAACCCAAGAAGCTCTGAATATCAGTTGGAGTTGTGGGTCTAGGTCACTTCTTAACCACTGCAACTTTCTATGGATCCACCATGATCCCTTCACTAGAAACAACATAACCCAGATAGGTCACAATATTTAACCAAAACTGACACTTTTAAAATTTTGCATACAATCACTGATTTTTCAAGGTTTGCAGCATAAGGCAGAGTTAGTCAGTATGATCCACCTCACTCTTAGAATACTCCAAAATATCATCAATAAACACAATTAGAACAAAGCCAAGAACTGAAGAAATACTAGGTTCATAAGATCCATAAATGTTATTGGGACATTAGTCAAACCAAAGGACAACATCAAAAACTCAAATTGATCATACCATTTTCGGTAAGCAGTCTTAGAGATATCCACTTCCCTAATCTTTAACTGATGGTAACCCGGCCAAATATTAATCTTGGAGAAATACTTAGCCCCTTGAAACTAGTCAAAGAAATCATCAATCTTATAAAGCGGATACTTATTCTTCATAATCATCGATTTATAAGTGGTAATTTATACACATCCGAAGGAACCCATTTTTCTTACGCATAAAGAGGACCGGAGCACCCTAGGAGAAATATAAGGGTGGATAAAATTCCTATCTAGAATATCTTTCAACTGCTCCTTGAGTTCCTTCAACTCAGGTAGAGATATTCTGTAAGGAGTGATAGAAATAGGACAAGTGTCCGAAAGAAGATCAATCCTAAAATCAATTTCCCTATTGGGAGGAATACTAGGAAGTTCATCAGGAACACCTTAGAAAATTTACAGATTGCAAAGAAGGACCTTCGAATCTAGAATTCTTAACATGCACTAAATACTAGAGGCACCCCTTGGAAATTATTTTTTGGGCTCTAAGATATGAAATGAACCTTCCCTTGGACACTAGGGAACTACCTTCACACTCAATCACCGGATCATTAGGGAAGTGGAAACTGACTCTTTGGGTCTGACAATCAAGAGATGCATAGCACGAACAAATCCATACCTAAAATCACTTCAAAGTTTAACATGTTTAACTCTACCAGATCCACCAAGGTATCCCTACCACAGGCTGACATCACACAAACCCTATAGACCCTTCTTATCATGACCCGAGCCGGGGCCCTAGCCATGATGGGCATCCCTAATTGTAAAGGCCCAAGCGACCTTCTTTATCTAGCAATCATAAACACTTTTATATAATATGAATGAAAATGCAAAAATATAAAATAATACAGAATCATAGTCAATATCATAATTCAATTGAACAATCTAGAATGGAATCCATAAACCTCTAACAATGTCTAACATCAGTCTGCGAAATCTATAACCACTGAAAATGACATTTGTCTGAAATCTGGGACAAGGCCCTCAGTCGGACCATGAATCAAAATAAAATAACAATAGCAAGTATCATAATCGGGCCTTCCAAATTAAGGGAGGCTCACCAGCTACAAACATCTGACAAGTCTATCTACTGCTTAACGGGACCCCAGGACTGTGTCTCAAATCCTAAAATATAAGGGGTCAATATGAATGTACTGGTACACAGAACAATCCAAAAAAAAAATCTGTATTTTTATAAAACAAGGGTGAGAGGATTTCATAAATTACATATTGTCTTGAAATAGTAGAAAACACATGGGCATAATCTGAAACTTTTAAAACATTTTTTGCAAATCATGAGTCTACTCTTTATCTTACATCTGAGCTAGATGGTACACCTTATAACTCTGCAACTCCACGGGTTATATGGAATCCGCCATTGAATCGGCGGCCAAGCCCCCAACCCAAGTTCGCCACAAGGGTTGGAGTCTTTGCTTCTTTACTACCCCACAGGGTCATCGCCAGCGTATAATTTCCCTTTTGGGTACTTTAAACCTGTGTCGGCAAATCACAGTTTTGGGTAACGAGCCGCTTGACTCATGCCTTCTTTGGGTAACCATCTAAATCTCTTAAACCCAGTTTTATATTCTTTAAACCATATCTTCTTTTGAAAGTTATTCTTTCTTAGAAATCTTTGGGCATAATAAAAATAGGGTATCGTCATACCTAGACTTGCAAGTCATGTCACGGTATCTCTACTACCCTTATCTAATTTCAAAAGATGTTTATTGACCACCCAAAAGCTCTACTATTCAAATCGACAGTTCATATTTCAAAATAGCTGAAAGACCAAACCATTCTCAATACTTATTCCACGGTGGTAACCCTTTTCAATTACTTTTAAACCAATCTAAATAGGAATCATGATCATCGTAAAACAAGTAAATCACTTTTCCATTATCTCATGAAAATAATTCAATGTATACATAACAAACTCAAATGTTTAACAATTTGCGGAACCCATTCTCAACATGTGTAATCGATTTAATTTCGTAGTAAAAGAGGGAACTACATATCCCATGCTCTCATTTAAGTTCAAAATCTAAGCATCATCATAGTCACACAAACACAATTAAAATTTAGGGCTTCATGCCATAATTTTCTCAACACTTCATCATGATGTAATAATTTAAACACAAGTTTATCAATGATCTTGAAACAATTTCATATATACATATATATATCCTTTAAAATAGTTTTGAAAATCGAAAATCAATTCCATGGGGTTTAGGATAGTCCCACATACCTTGGATTACAAGGTTGGAAGTGTAGAACTCAAATTTGTTCCTTGGAAATTTTGGACTTAAGGATTGATTTTTTTTCCTTGCTTTCTTGTTCTTGGAAGAAACCCTAGGTTGACCTTATTTTTTGAGAGAAAATTGAATAAAAGAGGCAATTGATGTTTCTTGGAACTGAAGTTATATGTTATGGACAGATTTTAGGTGAAAAGAAGTGACCAAAATACCCCTACACCCATTAGGAACTGAAATAATCCGTAAAACAGCATTAAATTTGTGTTAGGTTTCGTGTGGGGGCACAGTTGACGCGACGCGACAAGATCACGTCGGCTTACTTTCTCACACGAAAAATGCCATAACTTTTTGCTCGCTTATTGGATTTAGGCAAAATTAGTATCGTTGGAAAACTAATTCAATTATTACAATTTGATGGGTCTTGAGATGAAAAATTCTATGTGTATCAAAAGTTATACTCATTCAAAGTAGATCCTTGAAGAATTGAATATCAAACTTTGGATGAATGAATGACTCTAAGCTCAACTTTTCTCCAAGTGATTTTCATGAGTACTATTCACTTCATAATCACTTCATATACTAGGAGAAGGATCATGACACAAGAAATTAAATATAAACCATGGAATTAGATCTTACACACATAGGAATGACGGTTCACTTTCTAACTCGAAAATGTGGGGTGTTACATTATCTCCCCCTTGGGATCATTCGTTCCCGAATGATGGGTAGAGACTTGTTGAAGTTATAAAAGTTTATAATAAAGAACGAAACCTCGCATTGAACATGTTTCCCTAACAAAATATGCAAAGGTGTCAAGCAAGCTTTATAATAACCCCTAGCGAAACTTGAAAGCACGAAACATGGGATAATGAGACTTTACATTGGGATGATGTTGCACATGAGTTATATGAATCATAATCATCACAACATAAGGCAGGGGTTTATTTGATGATCATAGATTGATTTATTTTTGTACTAGTAATGAAATAAGATTTTGCGGAATATTGGATAGAATCATTCTCCACCTCTCATGATACAACAAAATAAATACCACACTTAGAAACACTACTCATCTATGCCTAAACAACAAACAACACACTTCATCATTACCAACTTACAATTCTCCCATCACACATCTAACCACAAGAAATTTGAGTCCTACTATTAGTTCGGCTATGTTGAAGCCTAACTCGGAGTTAAAAGGTGCTAACTTAAACTACGGGACCTTGTACTTTACATCCCTTTAAAAATATTTCTTCACCTTATCACTACTATCAAACACACTCAAGATTTAATTTAATGAGTACTAACCAATAGCACATAGGTTTGTATTTTCAGCAGCCACGACATGCAAGCCTAATCATTACTACACTCACTACATGGATTCCTCCACTAAGACCAACAATTTCAATCACTCTCAAAAATATTTTCACCATATTTCTCCTTCTTAGCTATTTCACTCAACAAAAGTTCATCTCCTTCTTTTCCCTTTCACCTATAACCTTACCTCAAGAATTCATATCAAATTTTTCACCTTCAAGAACATCTACTCCCCTACATAACATATCACCATGCTTCCAAAGCCACCATCATACTATCATACGAAGGGTCATTAAGGGACCCGAGCATAAATTCCATGAATGGAAAGTAACACTATTAGACTATAACTTATACTTATTGCACTACTCAAGGAGGAAAATAAAATAAAGATATGATAAAATAGACACGAAGTGCTCCATATATCAAGTGTCTGGCTCATAAGTAGATAGTCATTTGGAAGAAACACAATGCAGCATGAATTCTTATGATAGAGCATAGTGAGAAAATATTGGTGCCCATATCAATATAAAATGAGGGAAAAAAACTAAATTACCCTTTTGGACCCAGAAATTAGTAAGACGAACTGGACACCCAATGCGTTAAGCAACGCACCATGTCAGTCCATACCGACGCTATTCCAGGCGCGACGCATCAACATCGCGTTGGCCTACTATTTTGATCATCCAAACATGCCTCAAACGTCGTATAAAAAATCCAAAACTTTCCTAAGATACCTCCTTTACACCCCTGATCATGAATCAACTCAAAAATCTACGTCTCGGGATTGGGAAGATCAATTTGAAGATCATGGAAGTTAAGATCTTCTAAATATGACTAAGTCTTTTAACAATTGGATAAATTTCAGGTTGTAAGTTCTCCATACATCCAACTAATAGTGGTATTGAGTCAAGAATGCTATGGGGTGTTACATTACAACTAAACAAAGATTGTCACTTCAAGCGATTGCTCCACATTTAAGGAACTAAGATTTTCCATGAGTTTTCATAAACTTTATCACTTTGGCTAAACCCGACATAGGATGAATCGGGGACATAAAGAAGCCTATTTTCTAAGGACCAAGCATGTTGAGAGATATAGATTTTCATGGATCACGAACAACATAACATATGGCTTGAATACATAAAAGACTGGATTAATGAGAGACATAATTGCTTCTATTTTGGAGGTCAGATCATAAACATAAGTCTATAGAGAACTCGAACCATAGGCATAGGCATGACTTGAACAGATGATGTAAGACATTAGAAGGATACTCTCCTAAATTAAATTAGGAGGATTATGCTTGAGTAGGAATGGATTTATCATGACTCATCCCCGCAACTTGCCACACTAAGAACATTAGGGAACTCACTTAATTCCCCATCTCCCCCTTAGATCAGAGTCACATTCCTAGACTTATGGATATATCCCCAAATTAAAATCTATAGCGACAACTCTCAACATAAAAGAGACATCACCACACACTTAAACTCTAAACTCTCCCTGAAAGAATATACTCTGAAGGCCTCACTTTTCTGTAAATACAACTCTTAACATCTGTTAGCCTCTATAGCCATCACTTTACATCTCCCACTCTCATGAGTTCCTGCACCCATACTCCTTATCACAAAAGGGATATCAATATATATACATGAACACAAAATCCCCTCAATAATTTTTAATACAAAGAGACTAAATTCTTTCTAGGACATTCCCCTTTAGGGCCACAAATTGTAATTTCCTATAACCCCCAAGGTCATCAACTTACGACTACCATTATCATGGGTATAGACACCCACATTTTTAAAAACTCAATACTCTATCTTTAATTTCTTAGAATACTCGCATTACAACTAAAATCACATAACTTTCCACTTAACAAAAATTTGTAGAACCATACCCAAGGGACATATTGCCTACCTATTTTTTTCTCAATCCAACTCTAATGAACACCGTACAACAACTTCCTAGACTTTTCCATACTACAAAATTCAAGAATTAAATCTAGGTATACAAAACACTTATACACATAAAACTTTATTTAGCAACCTGCTACCCCTACTTATTCCCAAATACTCATGTTCTCATCCACTTAATGATTCAACCATAATTCATCGTTTTAACACTAGTCCTCATGTACATATGTACCTTACGATTACCACTTATATTTTTTATAAATCATCAACCTAGGTCATTTCACACATCACATCAAGCCTACTAATTACTCCACAAAACATGGATCATTAATCTTAATCTATTAGTTTCATCACTACACACCTCACCTAAACTCCACATCTAAAGTTTGAGACGGTTGTCTATCCTCAATTATTTACCACCGGTATAATATGCCACATACTATACTAGTCCATCAAATTAGAAAATTAACCCAAATACTTCACTTCACTTAGCTACTACCGACAATCACAACCCCTCCATAACCTTATTATTATAACTCAAAATCCACTACATACCTTCTCACCTGAAGTGCTAGTATACTACTACTAAAAAATGGATCATCAAAGGGGAAAAGTCACACGATAGGATTAGTCAATCTTAATCTTATAATATAATTTATTTCAAACTTTTCAACATATTCTATTTTCTCACATCTTACTTACTTACCCAATCGTACATCAAAATGATCTTCAAAATTCAATAAACACTAATGAATCTCTACTTACAACTTATTAACTAATCTACACCTTTCTATTTACAACTTATAACAGATTTCTATAACCACCATAACTATCTACTCTAGGATCCTTCCCTAATTCAAATAGATAATAATCATAGCCAGCCACTTTCTTCACAGACTACCATATAATCTACAAATATTACTACCACATTAGTCTATCACTATACAATGGTAGCATACTTCTCAATGCACGATTATGCAACTAAAACTATTTATTTATGCAAATGTCACCCTCACTCGAACTGCTAACCTTGTGGCTTCATGTCACCAACTTCTAGACTATCTCACTACCAATAGGTCATGACACTTTAACATATACTACTACTCGGGAGGAAATATAGTTCAAACATTCTTCTACACATCCTTATCCTTAAATATGATATCCACAACAAAAATTTATTAAAGAGAACTAAATACACTCCATACCTCAAGCTCAACCACATGAATGATTTAGATAAAGGTATATACTTAAATAAACACATTTTAAAGTACTCATAGACTCCTCTCAAGTCCTTGTGCAAATTTATAAATTTATGGATAATTCAATCAGAGAGAACCACATCGTTTGGGGAGCTAGACTCTTAGACTTGTATCGCCTCGACAGTGAGGCATGGCTCATGAAATTAAAATAAGGAATAAATTTAGATGAATTTCTTAGGGACAAATCTATAGAACAAACTAAAGTATGAAAGAATAAGAAACAACTCCTAAATGCCCGCTAGACTCCTGATTATAAGTATAACGCACGATACACCCATAAGCAAGACTCTACTAGACACGATTTCACAGACTCCCTGGGACCATAAACCTGACTCTAATACCAAGTTTTTCAAGACCTAAGCTGGGGTCCTAGCCATGATGGGTATCCCAAATTGTGAAGACCCGAGCACCCTTCTTTATCTAGCAGTCATACACATTTTCATATAATATGAAGGAAAATATGGAAATATAAAATATACAAAATCATGGTCAATATCATATTTCAATTAAACAATCTAGAATGGAATCCATAAACCTCTACCAATGTCTAACATCATTCTACGAAATCTCTAACCACTGAAAATTACATTAGTCAAAAATCTGGGACAAGGTCCCCATTCGAACCATGAATCAAAATAATATAATAATAACAAGTTACATAACTAGGCTGTAATACCCTGAACTTTCTTTAAAGTTTAATTTAGTCTCCAGAAGGTTTAGGGATGACTTCCTAAGTGAGAAATATTAAAATCAGATAGAATTTCACCAATTTTTACTTTTATCATGTGGGAAATTAAATTAGTTTTCCAACGATACAAATTTTATGAAAATTTGATATCAAGGTAATAAGTTATAGATGTTTTATAGAAAGTAGTCGGAACTACCCAGGTGCGACGGAGAGGTCCGATAGACCGTCGAGCTAACAACGGACTATCACCCAGAACATCATAGCTTAGGGAATGAGTCCACTCTCTGGCTAAGTGTGATAAATAGGTCTGACAGACCATCGAGCTATCGACGGACCATTGCCCAAGCCATCGCAGACGAGGCAGTGAACCCCTATTCTGGTCTAAGTACGATGGTCAGTCCGACAGACCAATGACCCAGTGATGGACCATCGCACCAGCCATCGTAGATCCCTTTCAATAATTTCAAGTCATTTTTAAAAGGATATTTTGGTCCTTTTCCACCTTTTTTTAACACCTATTTAAATTAGATCAAGTCTTATAACTCCATATTCATCTATAACACCAAAAGCTAGGGTTTATTTCAAGATCAAAAACCTAAGAACAAGATCAAAACCCTTCTTTAAGAAAACTCAAAAAACCAAGAATCTCACCAAAACCTTCAAGAAAGAGTCTCCTAAGGTATGTTAGATGTTGATTCTTGGGTTCCTTCCACCCAAGAAGTCCAAAAATCCTTTTCAAAGTTACAAAGTTTATATATTTATGAGATTTCATGATTTATGTGTATTGAAGTTCATGATTATGTGTTTTTGAGTATTCATTCATGATTTAGACTACATGCATTAAGAATTGATTCTAGCATGTGATTAATTATGTGATGTTCATGATAAACCCTCTTCAAGTTGCATGTTGGTTGATGAAATCATGATACTTAGGTGTAGTATTTGTTGTATAACCAAAGCATACTCCCCATATGTTTGATAAAATGCTTGTGTGAATGAAATAGGATCATTATAGCATGTTGACAAGAAATCCCTAAATTGTGTATAAATTCATGTATGCCAAGTGTTTGTTGAAATTCCTTAGTGAGTGAATTATGATATGTTGAATGTATTCTTATGCTTGTGAATTCCTTAATGAATGAATTATGAGAAATTAGTATGCATCCCTATACCTTTACATATTTTAAGATTCCCAAGTGCTTGAAAAATGCTTTAATGATTGTAATGGCGAATGAAAGTCCATTGTCATAGTTATTCCAGAAAGGTTATGTTTAAATTTTATGTTATCGAGTTTTGGGGGTATTTATACCCAAAAAATTAACTACAAGTCTAGAGCTAGTGTCAGTTTCAAAATACTCTCAGTCAAGCCTGGATTAGTAGAATTCAGATAGTTATAGAACGTAAGAAAATTCAGTAATCTCAATATTAGTGCAATTTAGTCTCAGTATCAGCCAAATCCAACTCAGTATTCTGTTCCAGTTCAATAGTATTTAGTAGTATTCAGTATTTAGTTCAGGATTTAGTGAAACTCAGTAAGCTAACAACAATTCAATAGCATTTAGTCAGATAGTAGAATTCAAGCAGCATACCATCAGATAATGGAACCATGCAAACTCAGTCAGATTAGTTAAGTAATATAGTCAATAATAGATTCAAATCTATCTTAGTTCAGTTAAGAATTAATTCAGAGTCTTTTAGTGAGGAGTAGCAACTAGCACCGAGTGAGTGTAGGGATAATGGCTTCCCCGTTAGAGAGGTATAGTCATTAGCAGCAATCTCTGTACTCCAGAACTGCGTAGCCAGTGCAGTATTAGGAGTCACCTGCTATATTAAGGCTTGACTACCTTCTAAGAGTTACCCATTTCTTTAGGATTGACTTTCTATTCAGCGTCACCTGTTAGAAAGGCTTGACCATAGTAATGTCTCTACCCATGGCACGGTACTGATACCCTTCCAGCTGGGGATACAGGTTGGACCTTACTAGTTCAGATTTGGGGCATGTCAGTTAAGTAAGAACTCCTATAGTTAGTGTTTAGTCTGAGTAATCACAGAAACACTCAAAAATAAGGGGTGTCAGATACGGTGATTCAGCTCAGTGAGGAACTTAGATAGTTCCATAGATTTATAGACCACCTACTAGAAAGGCCTATTCTTATATAAAGTTAACCAGTATCAGTATTAATTGATTCAAGGATCGCCCACTAAATTGGCCTAATCTCAAACTCAGATTCAATCACTCCTTATTATTATTACTAGATTTGAAGATCATCTGCTAGGTAGGTTTGATCTCAGTTTCAATCAGTCGATATTAGTAAGCTCGGAGTTAAGTTATCAGTAGACTAAGTTATTCAAACTCTGAGTGTTAGTAAATGCAAATATCAGTATTAGTAAACTTAGTTATCAGAAGTTCAAGTATTCAGAAAGTAGTATTCAGTCCATATATGTATCCTCATTCAGTATTCTCTTGTTATTTAGTTAAGTTATGTTAATGCATAGGCCCTTGCTTTAGCCTTACCTCGGATAGTATACCAGTACATTCAAAGTACTAATGCATACTTTTCTCTTGCGCTATGGTATCTTATACCATTAGTTTAGAAAAGCGAGAGCCAAGTCACCCTTAGAAGTCCAGACTCAGCCAGTAGCAGTTGACTTAGAAGTGAGTCCTCATCATTCGAGGATGATCCTTATGTTATTATATCATTAGACTTATTTTATTTTCAATAGGCAGAGTTAGTTGGAGACATATCCCATCAACTCCACACTTCAGATAGTTTAGAGGTTTTTCGGACAGATGTATCAGTATTCAGTTTTTAGTTTTGAGTATTTTAGATCATTTGATCCTTATGGCAAGATTTCTCTAATTTTCCATATTTATTTTAGTATATTATGCAGTGCTCAGGTATAGATATCATAAAAGGGTTAGCTTGTGATCCTTTGGGATCATGAGCATCGTGTGGCCTTCCCATTTTAGAAAATCAGGCCGTTACAAACTTTGTATCAGAGCCTGAGGTTCAATAGTGTCCTAGGAAGTCTGAAAGTCATATTTAGTAGAGTCTTGTGCATTGGTGTGTTACGCTCCACATTTATGTATAGGAGGATATAAGATGTTTTAGGAACAGTTTCCCTTCTTTCAGTGTTCATGTCATGTGAGTATGCATAATTCCCAGTTGATCCTTAGTTTAATCTATTCTTCCTTTCATTTAGAGAGTATTCCTCCTAGAAAATTCAATGCCCGTGGGGATGATAACCATCAACCTCAGTCAGTAGATCCTGAGAATGAGAATGTGTTATAAGCAGAGTTTTGGGCAGCTTTTTAGACGCTATTCCAAGCTTTGACCACTAGTGTTTAGGGCCACCGTCAGGCTACAATCCTACCTTGGCAAGATGGAGGTTCAGATACAGCCAAATCAGAGATTTTTTGAAAATTAACCCGCCAAAATTCTTTGGGTCATTAGCAGGTGAGGACTCACAGCTTTATCTTGAGGAGGTGAAGAAGGTCACCCAGATTATGCATGTGTCTGAGGAGGAGAGTGTAGACTTAGCATTATATAGGTTTAAAGATGTTGCTTATGATTGGGTAGGGATGTGGAAGAACAGTAGAGGGGAGGATGCTGCTCCCATGACTTGGCAAATATTTCAGGATGCCTACTTAGATAAGTTTTTCCCATTAGAGGTAAGGAAATCTAAGGTAAAAGAGTTATGAACCATAGGCAAGGCTCCATGACAATAAGGAGTATTGGCTTAAGTTCAATCAGTTAGCTAAGTATGCTTCTGACTTGATAGCTGACCCTAGAGCTAGCACGAGTAAGTTTGTGACTAGTGTATCCGGGTTGGTGCTGAAGGAGTGTAGAACTGCAATGCTCAATAGAGACATGAATCTTTCTAGGTTAATAATGCATGCTTAGCAAATAAAGTCACATAAATCTAAGGAGTGAGAGAGATCTAATAAGGGATCCAGAATAGGTAGTTACAACTTTTCTCAAGCCGGATCACAGGGTGGTAGTCGTTTTCAGCATAGCCAAAAATTTTTAGTCCCAGCTAAATCCTTAGCTAGTGTACCCGCACCAAACTTTGGGGATGTCAGTCAGGATGAGGTGCCAGGATTGAAAACCGAGGGTAGTGCAAGAAGTGTTCGTACCAATCCATTTTGTGGAGAGTATGGCAAGAATCACATAGGTGTGTGTAAAGCAAACAGTCATGTATGTTTTGGATGTGGTAAGCTAGGCCACTGAATGCGGGAGTGTACAGTGCTAGCTCAGAAAGGTAGAGATTCACATCAGCAGGGCACCACTCCTAGTACCACTAGTGGTCAGCGTCAGAACCGACTCTATGCACTTTAAACTCGCCATGACCAGGAAAGTTTCCCTGACATAGATTCGGGTACATTATAAGTCTTTTATCTTCAGGATATGCATAGTTAGATTATTTTCTCCCATGTAAGCTTAAGTTTTCAGTATGAGTTAATTTGGACAGTGATAACGCTCAAACTACACCTCTCTTACAAGAATGTAAGCGATCATTATCAATATATAACCCAACTAGATTGGGGTCAAATCTCACAGGGAATATGGTGTGAATTTGAGTTATCTATGGGTTAATCCACTGATAGTTAGCAATTTCCTATGAATGGGGTTTTTTAGAAAGGTAGCAAATAGTTACTTCTCAATTCAGTGTTTGAAATCAATAAGATAAAGGAAACTAGAGTTATGTTCACTAGGGGAGTTGGGATTTAACAGACGCTAGTAACGGGTCAAGATTCTTATGGTAGGTAGGAACAACAGACTATACTTATCGAAGTTATGTCTAAATATTTCTCAACCTATTTAGATATTTAACCACCTAATTCTTTCGAAATTAGGGAATTTATATTTTATAACTAGATGTTATCTTAAGTTAATTAATCTTGTTAAAGCATTAATTATTAAATGAAAGTTTGATGCTTCCAAGTCCCTATTGATAATTCTCTTCTTACTAGGGTTGATTTCTTATCTCAAGCAAATCACTAGTAAGCAAGGCCTATTGTTTGCAACAAATAGTCAGAATATGAAATAATGAAATTTACAAGAAGTTTCTACCACTATTAAAATCTTGAACACTTAGTTACGTTAAAAACCTAAACCCATAGATCCCACAACTCGGGTTAAGGGAATTTAGCTACTCATAATATAATAAGCAAGACAACAACTTGAATTCATAATTTGATAGATGAACTTACAGCAAGATGAATAGCAACAAGTATTTCATAGATTTGATCACTGTAGAAAATCATAAAAAAAGTAATAATAATTTCGCCAAAAGTAAACTGTAATGTTGCAGAGAAAACTAGAGAGAAAACCTGATGAAAAGTTTACGATCCTCAGAAAAACCCTAAATTATGCCTTAAATACTTTAGCCTAATTATGGAAACAAATCACATATTACAAATCTTTTCTCGCACAGGTGAAGATGAAGTGTGATGCCTCATCAGGAGTCAGACGACTTTTCAGAAATGTCGTCAGCTTATTCTCCAAGTTTGATGATTTCTTCCTTAGGATGACTATGATACTCTGACAGCTTATGAAGAGTCTGACGACTTATCAGAATTGTCGTTAGGTCCTCTTCCACTTTCATGATTTTTGCCTTGGGATGACGGCATTCCTGATGGCTTATCAGACACCTGAGGCTTATCAGGGAATGTCGTCACACTTCTGCTCCCACTACCTCACACTGTCTATAACTAACGATGATTCTTATAACTTATCATAAAGTTGATGACTTATTAGAATTGTCGTTGCTTCTTCACTTCAAATCCCATTCTCTGTCTAAGGATGATGGCAACTCTGATAGCTTATCACAAGGCTGAACACTTATCAGACAAGTCGTCATCTATACTTCCCTCTCTACTTGCTTAGAAATCAACTCTTTTACTTCCATTATTGCTGGTTCTCTTGCATCTTGACTTTTACTTCAATATCAAAGAGAACACTATCAAAAATGACAAAAATTTACTAAGACTTTGCAATTATTCTCAGTTAAAAGCCTTAAATGTGTTAGCATCTTCTCACACATCAACACCCTCAACTTAAAATAATTTCTTGTCCTCAAGAAACTAAAACACAACCAAGAGGATACAAAGTACATTCGGCAGTCAATCATCCATATTATCTCAAAACATCTTCTCTATCTCCAAGGTCAATTAATTTAAAAAAACAATTATGCATATTATTGATAACAACAATGCGACACATAGAAATCAAGACATGGCATCAATTCAGCAACAACAACTATGCATGTACTAAGATTACACTACCCAAACAAGTTAGCAACATAACTGTTGTGCCCTCAGTACAAAGAAGTCCCACTTCACTTATATCAGACATCACATATAACCATGGGGGCAATGAAATGACACTCACTCTCAGAATGAAGTTCCAATCAATGTATGCCAAATACCATAGGTTTGCTCATATTTTCATTACCAAGATTTTCAGACAGGTCATCTAGGATCACTATAGGTCTTCTTTTTGGCTTGTAATGTAGGCTAGGGGATGGTATGATACTCAATGATATTTAAAGTGACTAAGCCTCCTTGATGCTACACCAGTTTCTAGGGTCTCACTTATTAACCTTTTTCTATTCTTCTCTTTTCTTGATCACACATGTTCAGGATGGGTGCGGTCTTTTCTACAATCACTTCTTTTTTTTTTAACTTTTCTTTTCTTGTTCTTTTCCGCCGCACCTAGCTTTTTATTATTTTCTTTTATTCTACCTTTCTCCATACTCATTTTACATCACGTACCCCTATGATAGCCACCCTCAACTTAGGCCATTTGCCTAAGTCAAGGTGCACAGTATCCAAGGAGGACCAGGGCCAAAACAGGTTCATTATGGTATAAATGGGACAGTGATAGGTATCTTAAAAAGAAATAGGCTATTTAGGCTCAAAATAGAGATCAAGTGATATTATGCATACAGAGAAGGTTATTTAGGCTAAAAGTGGGCTAATATCAAAACGGCCTATGATCCTTTCCTAACCTCTATTCTTCAACCTTGGTAAGACTAACCGGGCAAGTTCTGGACTCAACATACAAAGGGAACTAAGTAAGATCTCACACGCACATAGTACATAAGTATATCTCAAGTAACTACTTATCCAGTTCAAGCAATTGTTTAGCAATAATTATCAAGTCACTAGAACTAATACCATAACAAGATGCACGGTGGTCACAATTAGATGCAAATCACACAGTTAAACAATCAAACCATTTAAGAGGTGATCACAAAAATAACCAAACCATGTTAACTGCCTCAGGTACTTGTATTTCTCCTAGTCAACTACAAAATACTACAACAACTTACCCTACACCCCAACTTAAAATCAAAGAAAAACTAAACTAAGGGTTAGGGTATATCTGAAGTAGATCAAGAATGGGGATCATGGGTTGCCTACCATGTAGCACCTGATTTAAAATCGCGGCACGAATCAAGTATTTTAATTACTTTAGAGCTCATCGAGACAGATAATAGCAATACTTTTCATCGAGTCTTTTGAACTAATATAAAATTTGACTCATTGCACATTAACCTTGAAGATGCTTCCGTCTTCATTTTCAAGTTCTACTACTCCAAATGAGTAGACTTGACTAACTCTAAATGGGCCTGACCACTTGGATTTAAGCTTACCTGGGAACAGTTTGAGTCTGGAATTGAACAAAAAGACCAAGTCACCTTTTTGGAAATCTTGTTTCTTGATCCTTCAATCATTATACTTCTTTATATTTTATTTGTATCGGTCTGCTCTTTCATATTCCCCGAGACGAAATTCATCTATCTCATTCAGTTGCCCGAGTCTTAGCTCTGGTGCCTCCTTCCAATACAAATTTAACCTTTTGAGTGCCCATAAAGCCTTGTGCTCCAGCTCTATTGCTAAGTGTCATTCTTTGACATAGACTAACTGGAATGGATAAATGCCAATGGGTGTCTTGAAAGCAGTATGATATGCCCACAAGGCATCAATGAGTTTTCGAGACCAGTCTTGCCAACTAGTGTTCAGCGTTTTGTCTAGGATGGCTTTAATATATCGATTTGACTCCTCCACTTGCCCACTAGTTTGTTGGTCATATGGAGTGGATACTCTATGCTGTTTCACCCCATATTTTACTTAGGCATCTTGAAACACTTTGTTGCAAAAATAAGATCCTCCATCGCTTATAATAGTATGTGGGACTCTAAAGCGAGAGAAGATGTTCTTTTTGAGAAAAGAAACAACCCTCTTTCATTCATTATCAGAGAAAGCAATAGCTTCAACCTATTTCAAGACATAATCAACAGCAACTAGAATATACTTCATCCTATATGAGATTACAAAAGGACCCATGAAATCGATGCCCCAGACGTAAAACAATTCCACTTCAAGAATCTTATTCAAAGGCATCGCATGTTTTTCAGATATCAAACCCTACCTTTGACATTGGTCGTACTTCAACACAAACTTGTGAGCATCCTTGAACAATATTGGCCCAATAGTAGCCACTCTATAACACCTTTCTAGTCGTTCAGTCACCGGCATGGTAACCTACAACTGGAGAAGCATGACATGCTTCTAATATACACAATACATATACTTCTGGCACACATCTCCTTATAATATTGTCAGTATATCATCGAAAAAGATACGGCTCATCCCAGAAGAGTGAGTTACATCATGAAGGAATTTCTTTCTTTGATGGAAGGAAAGATTTTCTGGAATGACTTCACTCACAACATAATTTCCAAAATCAGTGTACCAAGGAATTTTCTCCATAGCAGCAGCCAAGATCTCCTCATCAGGAAATGTATTATTTATCTCCATTTCATCATTAACTGCCTGCTCACCTTCCATTCTAGACAGATAATCCGCAACTTAGTTTTCGTAACTTTTTCTATCTTTTACTTCAAAGTCAAATTCTTGTAGCAGCAACACCCATCTAATCAGCCTTGGTTTTGCACCCTTCTAAGTCATCAAATACCTCAAGGCTGCATGGCCAGTGTGGACCACCACCTTGGTCCCAAGTAGGTAAGCCCCGAATTTCTTAAAAGCGTACACTATATCCAGGAGTTCCTATTCAGTCACGGTGTAGTTGTTTTGCACTACATTCAGTGCTTTGCTGGCATATTATATTAGATGAAATAGTTTGTCCTTCTTTTTTCCCAATACAACTCCAAGGGTAACACCTCTTGCATCACACATGATCTCAAATGGTTTTGACCAGTCTGGTGTAACAATTATAGGGGCCTCGACCAGCTTTTTTATAAGGCATTCAAATGCCTTCAAGCAATCATCATCGAAAGAGAACTTTACTTTTTTCTATAAAAGATTGCAAAGTGGATTTGCAACCTTTGAGAAGTCTCTTATAAACCTCTGGTAAAAGCCAGCATGTCCAAGAAAACTGCACACTCTCTTTACTGAAATGGGAGGTGGTAGTTTCTCAATAACTTCAACCTTGGCTCAATCAACTGCTATCCCTTTTGCTAAAATTTTGTGACCGAGAATGATGCCCTCCTTTACTATAAAGTGGCATTTCTCCCAATTAAGCACCAAATTAAATTCAACACATCATTACAAGGCCATACTCAGGTTTTCCAAACACAGTTCAAATGAATCTCCCACCATAGAGAAATCATCCATGAGCACCTCTAAGGTGTTCTCCACCATATCTAAGAAAATAAATATCATGCTCCGTTGGAAAGTAGCGGGTGCATTACATAACCTAAATGACATCCTCTTAAATTCAAAGATACCATATGGGTATGTGAATGTCATCTTTTCCTGATCTTCAGGACCAATACAGATCTGGTTATATCTAGAATAACCATCTAAAAAGCAATACCACCCACTTTCAGCCAATCAATCAAGTATTTGATCCATAAAGGGCATCGAGAAGTGCTCTTTCAAGTCCATGAGTTTAGTTTGTGGTAGTCCATGCAAACTTTCCACCCGGTCACAGGCCTAAGTGGAATCAACTCATTCCTTTCATTTGCAACAACAGTCATGCCCTCTTTTTTGGGTACGCATTGAACTTGGCTCTTTCATTTACTGTCAGAACTAGGGTAAACCACTCTTGTATCCAACCACTTAATAATTTCCTTCTTAACCACCTCTTGCATTGGTGGATCAAGACAGCGCTGGTGCTCAATAGTTGGAGTACAATCTTTCTCAAGTTGTATTTTTTGTGTGCAGATGCCACAAGAAATGCCAATAATATATGCGATAGTCCATCTTATTGCTCTTTTGTACCTCTGAAGTATCGAAATATGTTCTTCTACCGGCTGGTCACCCAAATCAGCTGCAATAATAATGGGTAGTGTGTTTCTGTTGACCAAAAACACTTACCTTAAATGCCTTGGCAATTCTTTCAATTCCAACATTGGTGGCTCTTCGATAGATGGCTTAGTCGATGGTGTTCGTCAATTAGCAAGATCAAGATCTAGCTTCTTAAGAGCATAAGAGTGTAAACCCATTCCTAACAAAGTATAAACATTTTCTTCGTACTTCTCAATGCCTTCACGATAAAAATTCATCAGAACTATGGCTAAAGGCTCGACAACAAGTTTCTCCTCTATTGAAACCTCCTGCTCATCCTCATAATATACATCAATAATTTGAGAACACACTCATTTCTTTATGTTGCTTCATTTATTAGCATATATAAATTACACCTCCTCATCATTCATCCTAAACAAGAGCTTATTAGCTCGCAAATCAATCAACACACTTTCGGTTGTGAGAAAAGGTCGACCTAAGATTATGGGCACCTCAAAGTACATCTCACAGTTTAGAATGATGAAATACTCAACAAATATAAAGCTAGCTACCTTTACCTACACATCATACAAGATACCAATAAGTTATTTTATCGACCTATCCGCCATCACGAGTCGCATATTGATGGGTGTGGGATTTCCCAAACCCAGTTTTTTATATACAGCCAGCAGCATCAGATTAATGCTCGCTTCCAGATCACATAAGGCCTTAGCAAAATTAAGAGACCTGATTGTATATGGAATAGTGAATGCTCCTGAGTCTGCCTTCTTCTGCACCAAGGACATCATAGAAATAGCACTACAATGATGGAGATTATCCTCCAGATCATAGCTCTTCCCTCTTTTCTTCGTCACAAGGTCCTTCATGAATTTAGCATACCCTAGAATTTTTCTTGAGTGGCTCCACCAAAGGCACATTTATTGTTAATTGCTTCAATATTTTCATGTATATACTAAATTTCGTGTCATCAACCTTCTTCTTCAATCTCTAAGGAAAGAGAGGTGGTGGTCTTGGGAGAGTTTTCACCACTACTTCCTTTTCCTTCTCTTTCCCTATTTCTAACTCATCAACCTGCTCATAATTAAAAGGGATATCAATATCATCCAGCTTCTTAGACTCCACTGGATTATCTTTTTCAAGCTCACCATCTACTTTAATCACATCTTCAACTCCACATTTGCCCACAGAAGGGCCAGGTAATATATTTCCACTTCTAGTGGTAATATCCATACCCTATCCATCATTCCATAGATTCTGAACCGTATGACTAGGTAACATTCCACTCTTTCTTTAGTTCAGCACTACGGAGAGTTGGCTCATTTGTTGTTCAAGCTGTTTGATCAAAATGGAGTATGAGTTTACCAACTAACTCATAGAGGATAGATCGGTCTTTATGGTAGTCACCCCTGAGTTAGTATTCTCCACTCCCTTTAACAATTTAGACATCATGTCCTCCATGGACATCTTTTCAGAACTTGTTGTAGCAGCCTCATAATTTACAAGAGGGACATATAACCCGTTCCTATCATTATTGCTCCTCTAATTTCCTTGCTCCTGGTTCTTATATCCAGCCTTGTCATAATAAGTTCAACCTTGATTTCCTTGGCTATTGCCTTGGAAACCCCCCTGATTATTTACATAGTTCGCCTCTTCTTCTGAGTTAGACTCCACTTTGCCCTACAATCCCACAGCCTTCACTTTCTCAGTTTTACCTGATACTAAATGCTTGGTTATCAAGTCCATCTGTATTTTTAGATAAGCCATGTCTTGATCATGATCCTCGTCTCTTCTGTGTTGTTCCACAGTCATACTAACAGAAATAGTAGGGATTGCTACCACAGAGTCTTTGGTATGTCATGCCCGACTCTGTTTGGTCATCCTCTCTAGCATTTTTAAAGCCTCTAGAAATGTAAGACCAACAAACTAACCGCCAATAGCACTATCTACAATCGGTTTTGTCACAGAGTTAAAAGCCCTGTACAAAGTTTCCATCAAGTGTATGGCCGTCATGTTGTGGTTTGGACACTACATCAGCTTCTTTTTGAATCTTTTCCAGGTTTCACAAAAGGTTTCAGTTATTATCTATCTAAAGTTATAGATCTCATCCCTCAGTTGTACCCTCCTGGAAGGTGGAAAGAACCATTCTAGGAAAGCTTCTTTCAACTGTCTCCAGTTGGTTATAGAATTAGGTGTCAGCTCATTAAGCCACAATGTTGCCTTCCCAGACAGAGACAACAGAAACAATCTCAAATGGAAGGCATTCTAACCCACTCCTGGGTTATCAAAAGATTTACAAATGGTGACAAAGTTCACCGGATGCCGTTCGGATTATCCCCAGGAAGACCACCAAACAACCCCTTCAGATGAAGGAGTTGAATCATAGTACTCGTAATGTTGAATTTATCCCCAGGTGCTAACAGTGGAGGAATAATTGCACCTGTGCCATCCATTCTATCATCATCATCATTGAGGTCATACTGGATTAGCTGGTAATCTTACCTTCCTCGGAACAGACGGTTCCTGTTAGTATTACGTTGTACTAGTATAGTTATTTGCTCTACATACCTTGGGTTACCAAGGTTTAGAAACTTCTCGTCTCCTAAGTATTCATCCTTAGGATTTGGATGTCATACTTGTTGACCGTCATTCTTCACATTCACCTAAGCTCTAGCTAAGGTTGTTAACCTGTCAGCCACCTATTGGTCTGCCATTCTGCTGATTAGTTGAGGTTCCAGTTTAAATGGCAATAATGGTTCTCCAAACCTTCTGGTTCTTGGCATACACCACAAAGGTCCTGTAGCAAACAAAAACAACAAATAAACGTAAAATTAGGAAACTTGACTAACAGTCAATTAGCACACACAAACTTCAATTTACAACCGTCCTCCCTGGCAACGGCACCATTTTTGATAACGTTCAAACTACTCCTCTCTTACGAGAATGTAAGCAATCATTGTCAATATATAACCCAACTAGATTGGGATCAAATCCCATAAGGAATATGGTGTGAATTTGAGTTATCTGTGGGTTAATCAACTGATAATTAGCAATTTCCTATGAATGGGGTTTTTTAGAAAGGTAGCAAATAGTTACTTCTCAATTCAGTGTTTGAAATCAATAAGATAAGGAAAACTAGAGTTATGTTCACTATGGGAGTTGGGATTTGACAGACGCTAGTAACGGGTCAAGATTCTTATGGTAGGTAGGAACAACTAACTATCCTTATCGAAGTTATGTCTAAATATTTCTCAACCTATTTAGATATTTAACCACCTAATTCTTTCGAACTTAGGGAATTTATATTTTATAACTGGATGTTATCTTAAGTTAATTAATCTTGTTACAGCATTAATTATTAAATAAAAGTTTGATGCTTCCAAGTCCCTGTTGATAATTCTCTTCTTACTAGGGTTGATTTCATATCTCAAGCAAATCACTAGTAAGAAAGTCCTATTGTTTGCAACCAATAGTCAGAATATAAAATAATGGAATTTACAAGAAGTTTCTGCCACTATTAGAATCTTGAACACTTTGTTACGTTAAAAATCTAAACCCATAGATCCCACAACTCGGGTTAAGGGAATTTAGCTACTCATAATATAATAAGCAAGACAACAATTTGAATTGATAATTTGATAGATGAACTTACAGCAAGATGAATAGCATCAAGTATTTCTCAGATTTAATCATAGTAGAAAATCCTAAAAAAAAATAATAATAATTTCTCCAAAAGTAAACTGTAATGTTGCAGAGAAAACATGATGAAAACGTGAAGTTTCCGATCCTCAGAAAAACCCTAAATTATGCCTTAGACTAATTATGGAAACAAATCACATATTACAGATCTTTTCCCACACAGATGACGATGAAGTGTGATGCCTCACCAGGAGTCTGACGACTTTTAAGAAATGTCGTCAGCTTGTTCTCCAAGTTTGATGATTTATTCCTTAGGATGACAATGACACTCTGACAGGTTATGAGGAGTCTGACGATTTATCAGAATTTTCGTCAGGTCCTCTTCCACTTTCATGATTTCTTCCATAGGATGACGGCATTCCTGATGGCTTATCAAACACCTGATGGATTATCAAGGAATGTCGTCACACTTCTGCTCCCACTACCTCACACTGTCTACAGCTAACGATGATTCTTATAACTTATCATAAAGTTGATAACTTATTAGAATTGTCACTGCTTCTTCACTTCAAATCCTATTCTCTGTCTAAGGCAGATGGCAACTCTAATAGCTTATCATAAGGCTGAACACTTATCAGACAAGTTGTCATCTATACTTCCCTCTCTACTTGCTCAGAAATCAACTCGTTTACTTCTATTATTGTTGGTTCTCTTGCATCTTGACTTTTACTTCAACATCAAAGAGAACACAATCAAAAATGACAAAAATTTATTAAGACTTTGCAATTATTCTCAGTTAAAAGCCTTAAATGTGTTAGCATCTGCTCACACATCAACACCCTCAACTTAAAATAATTGCTTGTCCTCAAGCATTTAAAACACAACCAAGAGGATACAAAGTACATTCGGCAATCAATCATCCATATTATCTCAAAACATCTTCTTCATCTCCAAGGTCAATTAATTTAAAAAAAACAACTGTGCATATTATTGATAACAACAATGTGACACATAGAAATCAAGATATGGCATCAATTCAGCAACAACAACTATGCATGTACTAAGATTACACTACCCAAATAAGTTAGCAACGTAACCGTTGTGCCCACACTACAAAGAAATCCCACTGCACCTATATCAGACATCAGATATATAACGATGGGGGAAATCAAATGACACTCACTCTCAGAATGAAGTTCCAATCAATGTATGCCAAATACCATAGGCTTGCCCTTATTTTCATTACCAAGATTTTCAGACAAGTCAGCTAGGATCACTGTAGGTCTTCTCTTTGGCTTGTAATGTAGGCTAGGGGATGGTATGATACTTAATGATATTTAAAGTGACTAAACCTCCTTGAGACTACACTAGTTTCTAGGGTTCTCACTTATTAACCTTTTTCTATTCTTCTCTTTTCTTGATCACACATATTTAGGATGGGTGCGGTCTAATCAACAATCACTTCCTTTTTTTTTAATTTTTTTTTCTTGTTCTTTTCCATCGCACCCAGCTTTTTATTCTTTTTTTTATTCTACCTTTCTCCATACTCATTTTACATTACGTACCCCTATGATAGCCACCCTCAACTTAGGCCATTTACCTAAGTCAAGGTGCATAGTATCCAAGGAGGACCAGGGCCAAAATAGGTTCATTATGATGTAAATGGGACAATGATAGGTATCATAGAAAGAAATAGGCTATTCAGGCTCAAAATAGGGATCAAGGGATATTATGCATACAGGGAAGGTCAGTTAGGCTAAAAGTGGGCTAATATCAAAACAGCCTATGATCCTTTTCTAACCTCTATTTTTCAACCTAGGTAAGATTAATAGGGCAAGTTCTGGACTCAACATACAAAGGGAACTAAGTAAGATCTCACACGCACATAGTACACAAGTATATCTCAAGTTACTACTTATCCAGTTCATGCAATTGTTTAGCAATGATTATCAAGTTAGTAGAAGTAATACCATAACAAGATGCATGGTGGTCACAATTAAATGCAAATCACACAGTTAAACAATCAAACCATTTTAGAGGTGGTCACAAAATAATAAAACCATGTTAACTGCCTCAGGTACTTTTATTTCTCCTAGTCAACTACAAAATATTACAACAACAACTTACCCTACACGCTCAACTTAAAATCAAAGAAAAACCAAACTAAGGGTTAGGGTATACCTGAAGTAGATCAAGCATGGGAATCATGGGTTGCCTCCCATGTAGCTCCTAATTTAGCATCTCGACATGAATCAAGTATCTCGATTACTTCATAAGTCATCGAGACAGATAACAGAAATACTTTTTATCGAGTCTTTTGGACTGATATAAAGTTTGACTCATTGCAAATTAACCTTGAAGATGCTTCCGTCTTTATTTTCAAGTTCTACTACTCCAAATGAGTAGACTTGACTAACTTTAAATAGGCCTGACCACTTGGATTTAAGCTTACCTGGGAACAATTTGAGTCTGGAATTGAACAAAAGGACCAAGTCACCTTTTTGGAAATCTTGTTTCTTGATCCTTCAATCATACTACTTCCTTATATTTTCTTTGTATAGGTCTGCTCTTTCATATTCCCCGATATGAAATTCATCTATCTCATTCAGTTGCCCCAGTCTTAGCTCTGGTGCCTTCTTCCAATTCAAATTTAACATTTTGAATGCCCATAAAGCCTTGTACTCTAGCTCTATTGCTAAGTGGGATTCCTTGACATAGACTAACTGGAATGGTTACATTCCAATGGGTGTCTTGAAAGCAGAATGATATGCCCACAAGGCATCATCGAGCTTTCAAGACCAGTCTTGCAGACTAGCGTTCTGCGTTTTGGCTAGGATGGCTTTAATCTCTCGATTTGACTTCTCCACTTGCCCATTAGTTTGTAGGTGATATGGAATGGATACTCTATGCTGTTTCACCCTATATTTTACTAAGGCATCTTGAAACACTTTGTTGCAAAAATAAGATCCTCCATCGCTTATAATAGTATGTGGGACTCCAAAGTGAGATAAGATGCTCTTCTTGAGAAAAGCAACAACCCTCTTCCATTCATTATCAGACAAGGAAATAGCTTTGACCTATTTCAAGACATAATAAAAAGCAACTATAATATACTTCATTCTATATGAGATTACAAAAGGACCCATGAAATCGATGCCCCAGACGTCAAAAAATTCTACTTCAAGCATTTTAGTCAAAAGCATCTCATGTCTTTTGGAGATTGAACCCTGCCATTGACATTGGTCGCACTACAGCACAAACTTGTGAGCATACTTGAACAATATTGGCCCAATAGTAGCCACTTTATCACACCTTTCTAGTCGTTCTGTCACCTGCATGGTAACCTTCAACTGAAGAAGCATGACATGCTTCCAATATACACAAAACATATATTTCTGGCACACATCTCCTTATAATATTATTAGTACATCACCGAAAAAGATACGGCTCATCCCAGAAGAGTGAGTTACATCACGAAGGAATTTTTTTCTTTGATTGAAGGAAAGATTTTCTGGAATGACTTAACTCACAACCTAATTTCCAAAATCAGCGTACCAAGGCATTTTCTCTATAGCAGCAGCCAAGATCTCCTCATCAGGAAATGCATTATTTATCTCCATTTCATTACTAACTGCTTTTTCATCTTCTATTCTAGACAGATGATCCACAACTTAGTTTTCGTAACTTTTTCTATCTTTTACTTCAAATTCAAATTCTTATAGAATCAACACCCATCTAATCATCCTTGGTTTTACATCCTTCTAAGTCATCAAATACCTCAAGGCTGCATGGTCAGTGTGGACCACCACCTTGGTCCCAAGTAGGTAAGCCCTGAATTTCTCAAAAGCATACACTATATTCAGGAGTTCCTATTCAATGACGGTGTAGTTGTTTTGCACTCCATTCAGTGCTTTGTTGGCATATTATATTAGATGAAATAGTTTGTCCTTCTTTTTTCTCAATACAACTCCAAGGGTAACACCGCTTGCATCACACATGATCTCAAATGATTTTGAACAGTCTAGTGCAACAATTATAGGGGCCTCAACCAGCTTCATTTTAAGGCATTCAAATGCCTTCAAGCAATCATCATCGAAAGAGAACTTTACTTTTTTCTCTAAAAGATTGAAAAGTGGATTTGCAACCTTTGAGAAGTCTCTTATAAACCTCTGGTAAAAGCCAACATATCCAAGAAAACTACATACTCTCTTCACTGAAATGGGAGGTGGTAGTTCCTCAATAAATTCAACCTTGGCTCAATCAACTACTATCCCTTTTGCTAAAATTTTATGATCGAAAATTATGCCCTCCTTTACCATAAAGTGACATTTCTCCTAATTAAGCACCAAATTAAATTCAATACATCTTTACAAGGCCATACTCAGGTTTTCCAAACACAGCTCAAACGAATCTTCCACCATAGAGAAATTATCCATGAACACCTCTAAGGTGTTCTCCACCATATCTAAGAAAATAGACATCATGCTCCATTGGAAAGTAGCGGGTGCATTACATAACCTAAATGACATCCTATTAAAAGTAAAGATACCATATGTGTATGTGAATGTCATCTTTTCCTGATCTTCAGGACTAATACAGATCTGGTTATATCTAGAATAACCATCCAAAAAGCAATACCACCCAATTCCGACCAATTGACCAAGCATTTGGTCTATAAAGGGCATCGGGAAGTGGTCTTTCAAAGTCCATGAGTTTAGTTTATGGTAGTCCATGCAAACTTTCCACCCAATCACAGGCCTAAGTGGAATCAACTCATTCCTTTCATTTGCAACAACAGTCATGCCCTCTTTTTTGGGTATGCATTGAACTTGGCTCATTCATTTACTGTCAGAAATAGGGTAAACCACTCCTGTATCCATTCACTTAATAATTTCCTTCTTAACCACCTCTTGCATTGGTGGATCAAGACGGCGCTAGTGCTCAATAGTTGGAGTACAATCTTTCTTAAGTTGTATTTTATGCGTACAGATGCCACAAGAAATGCCAATAATATCTGTGATAGTCCATCTTATTGCTCTTTTGTACCTCTGAAGTATTGAAATATGTTCTTCTACTTGCTGGTCACCCAAATCAGCTACAATAATAATGGGTAGTATGTTTTCATTGACCAAAAACACGTAGCTTAAATGCCCTGGCAATTCTTTCAGTTCCAACACTAGTGGCTCTTCGATGGATGGCTTAGTCGGTGATGTTCGTCAATTAGCAAGATCAAGATCTAGCTTCTTAAGAGCATAAGAGTATGAACCCATTCCTGAAAAAGTATAGATAGTCTCTTCGTACTCCTCAATGCCTTCATGATAAAAATTCATCAGAACTACGGCTAAAGGCTCGACAACAAGTTTCTCCTCTATTGAAACCTCCTGCTCATCTTCATAATATACATCAACAATTGAGAACACACTCATTTCTTTATGTTGCTTCATTTATTAGCACATATAAATTGCACCTCCTCATCATTCATCCTAAACAAGAGCTTATTAGCTCGCAAATTAATCAACACACTTTTGGTTGTGAGAAAAGGTCGACCTAAGATTATGGGCACCTCGAAGTACATCTCACAGTTTAGAATGACGAAATACGCAATAAATATAAAGCTAGCTACCTTTACCTACACATCATACAAGATACCAATAAGTTATTTTATCGACCTATCCGCCATCACGAGTCGCATATTGATGGGTGTAGGATTTCCCAAACCCAGTTTTTTATATACAGCCAGCAGCATCAGATTAATGCTCGCTTCCAGATCACATAAGGCCTTAGCAAAATTAAGAGACCTGATTGTACATGGAATAGTGAATGCTCCTGGGTCTGCCTTCTTCTGCACCAAGGACATCATAGAAATAGCGCTACAATGATGGAGATTATCCTCCAGATCATAGCTCTTCCCTCTTTTCTTCGTCACAAGGTCCATGAATTTAGCATACCCTAGAATTTTCTTGAGTGCCTCCACCAAAGGCACATTTATTGTTAATTGCTTCAATATTTCCATATATATACTAGATTTCGTGTCATCAACCTTCTTCTTCAATCTCTAAGGAAAGAGAGGTGGTGGTCTTGGGAGAGTTTTCACCACTACTTCCTTTTCCTTCTCTTTCCCTATTTCTAACTCATCAACCTGCTGATGATTAAAAGGGATATCAATATCATCCAGCTTCTTAAACTCTACTGGATTATCTTTTTCAAGCTCACCATCTACTTTAATCACATCTTCAACTCCACATTTGCCCACAGAAGGGCCAGGTAATATATTTCCACTTCTAGTGGTAATATTCATACCCTATCCATCATTCCATAGATTTTGAACCATATGACTAGGTAACATTCCACTCTTTCTTTGGTTCAGCGCTACGGAGAGTTGGCTCATTTGTTGTTCAAGCTGTTTGATCAAAGTGGAGCATGAGTTTACCAACTAACTCATAGAGGATAGATCGGTCTTTATGGTAGTCACCCCTGAGTTAGTATTCTCCACTCCCTTTAATAATTTAGACATTATGTCCTCCATGGACATCTTTTCAGAACTTGTTGTAGCAGCCTCATAATTTCCAAGAGGGACATATAACCCGCTTCTATCATTATTGCTCCTCTAATTTCCTTGCTCCTAGTTCTTATTGCCAGCCTTGTCATAATAAGTTCAACCTTGATTTCCTTGGCTATTGCCTTGGAAACCCCCCTGATTATTTACATAGTTCGCCTCTTCTTCTGAGTTAGACTCCACTTTGCCCTGCAATCCGACAGCCTTCACTTTCTCAGTTTTACCTGATACTAAATGCTTGGTCATCAAGTCCATCTACATTTTTAGGTAAGCAATGTCTTGATCATGATCCTTGTCTCTTCTGTGTTGTTTCGCAGTCATGCCAATAGAAATAGTAGGGATTGCTACCATAGAGTCTCTGGTATGCCATGCCCGACTCTGTCTGGTCATCCTCTGTAGCATTTTTAAAGCCTCTAGGAATGTAAGACCAACAAACTAACCACCAATAGCATTATCTACAATCGGTTTTGTCACAGAGTTAAAAGCCCTGTACAAAGTCTCCACCAAGTGTATGTCCGTCATGTTGTGGTTTGGACACTGCATCAGCTTCTTTTTTAATCTCTTCCAGGTTACATGTAAGGCTTTTGTTAGAATCTATCTAATGTTACTGATCTCATCCCTCAACTGTACCCTCCTAGAAGGTGGAAAGAACCTTTCTAGCAAAGCTCCTTTCAACTGTCTCCAGTTGGTAATAGAATTAGGTGTCAGCTCATTAAGCCACAATGTTGCCTTTCTAGATAGAGACAACAGAAACAATCTCAACTGGATAGCATTCTGACCTACTTCTGGGTTATCAAAAGATTTATAAATGGTGACAAAGTTCACTAGATGTTATTCGATTATCCCCAGGAAGGCTACCAAACAACCCCTTTAGATGAAGAAGTTGAATCATAGTACTCGTAATGTTGAATTTATCCCCAGGTGCTAACAGTGGAGGAATAATTGCCCCTGTGCCATCCATTCCATCATCATCATTATTGAGGTCATACTGGACTGGCTGGTAATCTTGCCTTCCTCAGAATGGACGGTTCCTGTCAGCATTACATTGTACTAGTGTAGCTATTTGCTCCACATACCTTGGGTTACCAAGGTTTAGCAAATCCTCGTCTCCTAAGTATTCATCCTTATAATTTGGATGTCATACTTGTAAACCGTCATTCTTCATATTCACCTAAGCTCTAGCTAAGGCTGCTAACCTGTCAGCCTCCTATTGGTCTGCCATTCTGTAGATTAGTTGAGGTTCCAGTTTAAATGGTAATAATGGTTCTCCAGAACCTCTGGTTCTTGGCATACACCACAAAATTCTTGTAGCAAACAAAAACAACCAATAAACGTAAAAGTAGGAAACTTGACTAACAGTCAATTAGCACACACAAACTTCAATTTACAACCGTACTCCCTAGCAACGGTGCCATTTTTTATAACGCTAAAACTACACCTCCCTTATAAGAATGTAAGCAATCATTGTCAATATATAACCCAACTAGATTGGGGTCGAATCCCACAGGGAATATGGTGTGACTTTGAGTTATCTGTGGGTTAATCAACTGATAGTTAGCAACTTCCTATGAATAGGGTTTTTTAGAAAGGTAGCAAATTGTTACTTCTCAATTCACTATTTGAAATCAATAAGATAAGGAAAACTAGAGTTATGTTCACTATAGGAGTTGGGATTTGATGTACACTAGTAATGGTTTAAGATTCTTATGATAGGTAAGAATAATAGACTATCCTTATCGAAGTTATGTCTAAATATTTCTCAACCTATTTGGATATTTAACCACCTAATTCTTTCGAACTTAGGGAATTTATACTTTATAACAGGATGTTATCTCAAGTTAATTAATCTTGTTATAGCATGAATTATTAAATGAAAGTTTGATGCTTCCAAGTCCCTGTTGATAATTTGTTTCTTACTGGGGTTGATTTCTTATCTCAAGCAAATCACTAGTAAGCAAGGCCTATTATTTGCAACCAATAGTCAGAATATAAAATAATGGAATTAACAAGAATTTTCTACCACCGTTATAATCTTGAACACTTAGTTGCATTACAAATGCAAACCCATAGATCCCACTACTCGGGTTAAGGGAATTTAACTACTCATAATATAATAAGCAAGACAACAAGTTGAATTCATAATTTGATAGATGAACTTACAGCAAGATGAATAGCAACAAGTATTTCTTAGACTTGATCATAGTAGAAAATCCTTAAAAAAGTAATAATAATTTCTCCAAAATTAAATTGTAATGTTGCAGAAAAAACTAGAGAGAAAACCTGATGAAAATGTGAAGTTTCCGATTCTCAAAAAACCCTAAATTATGCCTTAAATACTTCATCCTAGTTATGAAAAAAAATCACATATTACAGATTTTTTCTCGCACAAGTGACGACGAAGTGTGATGCCTCATCAGGAGTCTGATGACTTATCAGAAATGTCTTCAGCTTCTTCTCCAAGTTTAATGATTTTTGACTTAGGCTAACGATGACACTCTGACGTCTTATGAGGAGTCTGACGACTTATCGAAATTGTCGTCTGGTCCTCTTCCACTTTCATGATTTCTACCTTGGGATGACTGCATTCTTGATGATTTATCAGGAAATGTCGTCACACTTCTGTTCCCACTACCTCACACTGTCTACAGCTGATGGTGATTCTTATAACTTATCACAAAATTGATGACTTATTAGAATTATCCTCACTTTTATACTTTAAATCCCATTCTCTGTCTAAGGCTGACGGCAACTCTGATAGCTTATCATAACGCTGATGACTTATCAGACAAGTCATCAGCTATACTTCCCTCTCTACTTGCTCAGAAATTAACACTTTTACCTCTATTATTGTTGGTTCTTTTGCATCTTGACTTTTACTGCAATATCAAAGTGAAAATAATCAAAAATGATAAAAGTTGCTTAAGGTTTTGTAATTATTCTCAGTTAAAAGCCTTAAATATATTAGCATCTGCTCACATATCAGACAGCTGGTATTTCCATATAGCAATCAAATGCTTGTTTTTCTATCTCTTCATCGAATCATACTATCAAAAATCCCATATATGTAAATATTCCAAGATAGGATATTCTAGCAGTTGTGAGTATAGCTCAGTTCATGAATTGTGCGTTAGTCTAGATCCCTAATGCCTAGTTACGATTTGGTTCATAGATACCTTATGTATCACCTCAGTATATCAGTAAAGCAAGCATTCCTAGAGGGACATAGTGTCCTAAGGGGGAGATACCCTATAACTCCCCAAAGTTTTCAATTCCTTAAGCCCATTTAGTCAGATATTCATGCATTAGATATGCATGCTCAGTAGCAAAAGTTTAGCTTATCAGCGTATTCAGTCATACATTCATGAGAATAGCTCAGTCACGCATCCACACATCAGATATACATGTCCATTATGAGAATTTAGCCTATCAGTAACTTTAGTTGTGTATTCCATGCATCAGATATGCATGCCCAGTATAAGCACTCAGTTAGTCAGTAGTTTCAGTCACATAGTCATGATTCAGATGTTCACTTCCCTTAAGTAAGTTAAGTCAATCAGTACTCTTATCCTTATAAGCCACACTTGAGGATGAATGTTCCCAAGGGGGAGATATTGTAATACCCAAAACTTTCTTTAAAGTCAAATTTAGTCTCCAAAAGGTTTATGGATGACTTCTTAAGTGAGTAATTTTTAAATCATATAGAATTTCCCTAATTTCGAATTTAATCATGTGAGAAATTGAATTAGCTTTCCAATGATACCAATTTAACAAAAATCTGATATTGAGGTAAAAAGTTATGGACGTTTTACAAAAAGCAGTTTAAATTACCCAGGTGCGACGGAGAGGTCTGACGGACCATCGAGCTAGCAACGAACCATTACTCAAGCCATTGAAGATATGGCAATGAACCCCTATTCTGGTCCAGGTGCGATGGTTAGTTCGACGGACCATCGCACCAGCCATCGCAAATCACGCTCAGTAATTTTAAGTTATTTTTAAATGGACTTTTAGATCCTTTCTATTTATATCAGATCAAGGATTATAACTCCATATTCATCTATAACATCAAAAGCTAGGGTTTCTTTCAAGATCAAAAACCTAAGAACAAGATCAAAACCCTTCTTCTAGAAAACTCAAGAAACAAAGAATCTCTCTAAGAACCTTCAAGAAAAGAGTCTCCTGAGGTATGTTAGATATTAATTCTTGGGTTCCTTCCACCAATGAATTCCAAGAATCCTTTTCAAAATTACAAAGTTTATGTATTTATGAGATTTCATGATTTATGTGTATTGAAGTTTATAATTATGTGTTGTTGAGTTTTAATTCATGATTTAGACTATAGGTATTAAGAATTGATTCTAGAATGTGACTAATTGTGTGATGTTTATCATAAACCAGCTTCAAATTGCATGTTAGTTGATGAAATTATGATACTTAGGTGTAGTATTTGTTGTATAACCAAAGCATGCTCCCCATGTGTTTGATAAAATGCTTGTGTGAAGGAAATAGGGTCATTATAGCATGTTGACAAAAAATCCCCAAATTGTGTATAAATTCATGTATGCCAAGTGTTTGTTCAAATTCCTTAGTGAGTGAATTATGATATGTTGCATGTATTCTTATGCTTATGCATTCCTTATTGAATAAATTATGAGAAATTAGTATGCATCCCTATACCTTTACATGTTTTAAGATTCCCAAGTGCTTAAAGAATGGTTATATTTAACTTTTATGTTATCGAGTCCTGAGGGTATTTATACCCAAAAAATTAGCTGTAAGTCTAGAGCCAGTGTCAGTTTCAAGATACTCTCAATCAAGCCTTGATTAGTAGAATTCAGACAGCTATAAAATGCAAAGAAATTTAGTAATCTCAGTATTAGTGCAATTTAGTCTCAGTATCAGCCTAATCTAACTTAGTATTCAGCTCCAGTTCAATAGTATTCAGTAGTATTCAATATTCAATTCAAGCTTTAGTGACACTCAGTAGGATAACAAAAATTCAATAGCATTTAGTCAGATAGTAAAATCTGGGCAGCATTTTGTCAGAAAACGGAACCAAGCAAACTCAGTCAGATCAGTTAAGTAATATAGTCAATAACAGATTCAGCACCGTCTAAGTTCAGTTAAGAATCAATTCAGAGTCTTTTAGTTGGGAGTAGGAAATAGCACCAAGCGAGTGCAGGGATGAAGGATTCCTCGTTAGAGAGGCAGAGTCATTAGCAGCAATCTCTGTACTCTAGAACTGCACAACCAGTACAGAATCAGAAGGCACCCACTAGATTTAAGGCTTGACTATCTTCTAAATGTCACCCGGTACCTTAGGCTTGACTTTCTATTCAGGGTTACCCATTAGAGAGGATGACCATAGTAGTATCTATACTCGTGGCACGGTACTGACACCCTTTCAGCTAGTGTTACATATTGGACCCCACTAGTTCAGATTTGGGGCAAGTCAGTTAAGTAAGAACTCCCACAGTTACAGTTTAATCTCAGTCATCACAGCAGCACTCAGAAATCAAAAATGTCAGATACGGTCATTCAACTCAGTGAGGAACTTAGATAGTTCCATAGATTCATAGACCACCCGCTAGAAAGGATTGGTCTCACATGAAGTTAACCTGTATCAGTATAAATCAATATAGAGATCGCCCACTAGATAGGCCTGATATCAAACTTAGATTCAATCATTCCTTATCATTATTACTAGATTTAAAGATCATCCACTAGATAGGTTTGATCTCAGTTTCAATCAGTCGATATTAGTAAGCTCAGAGTTCAGTTAATGGTAGACTCGGTTGTTCAGACTCTCAGTATTAGTAAACATAGATATCAATATTAATAAACTCAGCTATCACAAGATCAAGTATTCAGAAGGTAGTATTCAGTCCATACATGTAACCTCATTTAGTACTCTCATTTTATTCAGTTAAGTTATGTTCATACATAAGCCCTTGCACTTATCCTTACCTTATCTAGCATACCAGTACATTCAAAGTACTAATACATACTTTTCTCTTGCGCTATGGTGTCTTATACCATAAGTTCAGAAGAGAGAGAACAGGGCACCCGTAGGAGTCTAGGCTCAACTAGTAGCAGTTGACTTAGCAATGATTCCTCATCATTTGAGGATGATCCTTATTTTATTATGGCATTAGACTCAGTTTATTTTTCAACAAGCAGAGTTAGTTAGGGATATGTCCCATCAACTCCAAAGTCCAGACAATTTAGAGGCTTTTCAGAAAGATATATCAGTATTCAGTTTTTAATTTTAAGTATTCTGGATGTTTTGAACCTTATGGAAATATTCCACTAGTTTTTCTCAATTATTTTAGTATATTATGCAGTTCTCAGGTACAAATATCAGAAAAGGGTTAGCTTGTGGTCCTTCAGGATCATGAGCATCGTGTGGCGTTCTGATTTTAGAACATTGGGGTGTTACATAGGCCTTCTAAAGTAAGGGAGTCTTACCAGCTAAAAACTTCTGATAAGTCAATCTACTGCTTAACAGGACCATAGGATTGTATCTCAAAATCCTAAAATATAGGGGGTCAATATAGATGTACTGGTACGCAGAACAATCTAAAAAAACATGTATTTTTATAAAACATAGGTGAGAGCATTTGATAAATCACATATAATCTTGAAATAGTTGAAAACACATGAGCGTAATATGAAACTTTCAAAAAATATTCCGCTAATTATGACTCCACTCTTTATCTTACGTCTGAGCTAAATGGTACACCCTACAACTCTGCTATTCCATGCACTATATGGAATCCACCCTCGACTCAGCGGCCCAGCCTGTAAGACCCTACAAAATCCTTAGCTTAATTCCATCCTCTAAGATTTTAAAAGGGGTCCCAGACTTAGAATATTCTATAAAGTATTCAAACTTAGTGTCATTCTAGCCTTCAAAAGTTGGTGATCTTATTTCATGGCCTTTACGTCTATTATAGGTGGATATTTAGGTTAATTTATGATCAGGAATGTCCGTTGGTGTTCTCAAACAAGTTTTGAACTTTTTGAACTTCAATTGAAGCTCCTTTGAAATCCTAAATCAGTGGATCAATGCGATCTTGGCATGCCGCATTGACTATCGTGTTGATAAATATTTTCCCCACCTCCCAGCATCAATTTCCAGTGAGTTGACGTGGACTCAACATGACGCGTTAGCTATCGTATCAATGCCAAAGACGCAGTACGTCGGTCTACACATCGATGGTATAGTCTTTCAATCATTAAAAAACTGCATCCTTGGGGGTATTTATGTTTTTTCCCTCAACCTTCAACCCCCAAAACACGAAATTTATCACATTAGAGAGCAATTAAACTCATATTTTCTCTAAATTGCTCAAGAACAAAACCCTAGAAGATTTAATTTCAAATCAAGAACTCAAGATTTCACCATTAACTTTCAGAAATTCCTTAACTAAGGTATGTGAAGTGTTTATCCAAGGGTCCCTTCCACCCTTGAAGTCGAAGAAACTATTTTTAGACTTCAAGTATATGAATTCTATGTTGGGTTTGATAATATCCAAGTTTAAAATAATTAATTGGGTTTCAAATCCATATTTCATGATTAATTTCATGTGGGGTTAATTGATTTATATGTGTTACTATGTGAAATCATGCTAAAGCCTTCAAATAGTAAATTTAATATGAGATTGTGTGCTCACATGTTGATTAGTACTTTTGTGCATAATTTATTCCTTTCAAATGATTGATAAATTTAGTATGTGAGTTGAATAGTGAAGTAATATCATGTTAACATGTGTTTAAGTTCATGACATGCAAGTGTTTGTTAAAATGCCCGAAGGAATGAAGAATGATCAAATGTATAGTTTACATATTTCAACTTTATGCCATGTCTCTTATTTTGTGCTGTCGAGTCCTTGGGGACTTTTACTCGACAATTTAGTTGATTATTTAGAGCCATGGTCAGTCATAGTACAGTAATAGTAATGTCACTGTCAGTAGTACTCTCAGTCAATTACGAAACCCAGGAAAAACTCAATAGACTCAGCATTCTTCCAATCTAGTTTAGTACTCAGTCCAGACCTCAGTAAACTCAGTCAATTAACAGAATTCAGTAGTTTCTATCAGGCCACAAAACTCGGTCTACCCAGTTCAGTTAAACAGCAATATCAGTAATAACTAAGCCCAGCCTAGTAAAGACTAGAAATTAGTTCAGTGTCTATTCAATTAGGAGTAGGATTCAGTACTGAGTTAACTTGAGGATGGGGGCATTCCTGCCCGCAGAGGGTTTGACCCTAAGTAGCAATCCCTGTATTACAAAACTACATAGCCAGCATAGGTTGAGATATCTTCCTGCCAGATATATTGAGGTTTGGTAAATCTTATTCGATTTATCCTACCAGCGAGAGCTGACGGAAGAGCTTTCTCTCAGAGAAGGTTAACTCACAGCTTGTCCTTACCCGTGGCATGGTATTAACTCCCTTCCAACTGAGGTTACAGGTTCGACCCCAATTAATTTAGAGAAGGAAATGTCGGTTAGATGATTACCTCCCATAGTCCCAATCTCAGAATTGAACTCAGTTCAGTTCTATAGATTCAAGACTATCAAACATAGTCACTCAGCTCAGTACGAAACTCAAGATAGTTCCACTGTATTTAGAATTGTCTGATATAGTCATTCAGATAATAAGTAATATAGTATATGTAAACTCAGATATCGGTTAACAGTATTCAGATTCAGTACTCAGTATTAGCACGATCTTAGTTACAATCTATGTATTCATTCATGTACTCCTACTCAGTCATACTCATGTTATTCAGTTATTATTATGCGTACATATGAACCCATGTATTTCAGCCTACCTCACTAATCATACTTGTACATTCTATGTACTGACGCATTCTTTTCTTTGCGCTATGATGTTTTATATCATAGGTTCAGATGCACGGGCTCCAGAGCACCCTTAGCAGTTCAGATTCTCATATTTCAGATTAGTGATGATTTCTCATAGTTTGAGGACATGCTTATTATTTATAGTACTTCATTTTTAATTTAGTAGATGGAGTTAGTTGGAGGTTTGTCCCATCAACTTCACAGTTCAAACAGTTAGAGGCTTTTCAGACTAGAGTCTTTTCAGATAGTTGTTCAGTTTTTCAGTAGTTATATTCAGTTTTGGGTACTTTGATACCGCATTCAAATTTGCTTATAGATGTGAACCTTATGGCATATGTTTCCACCTATTTTCGCAATCATATAATATTTATTAAACAGTTATTGCAGCAGGTACTAGTCATGGGTTAGCTTGTGGTCCTTTGGGATTATGAGCACTGTGTAGTATCCGGGGTACAGACTCGGGGCGTTAAAAACTTTGTATCAGATCCTAAGGTTCAACAGAGTCCTAAAAAGTCTAAAAACCTCACTAGTAGAGTCTTGTGCATGGGTGTGTTACGCGCCACACTTATGGACAGGAGGCTATGAGTTGTTTTAGGAAAAGTTTCCCTTCTTTCAGTATTCATGTCATATGAGTGAGCATGAGCTCCAGTTACACTCTCTTTTTAATCCTATATTCTCTTTCATTTAAAGAATATGCCTCCAAATAGGACTCAGGGAAGAGGAATGGGAGACCATTCAGCCTCTTAGCCTATCTATCCAGATCCTTTGAGCGAGCATGTCTCTCACACAGAGTTCAGAGCAGCCTTCACCACCCTAGCTTATTCTATAGCAGCCTAGAATGAACGTCCAGCGATAGTTCTAGCCAATCTAGTGTTCAATACTACTGCTGCAAGGATTCAGAACTTCACCCAAATAAACCCTTCATCATTTACCAGGTCTAAGTCAGATAAGGACCCTCAGGAATTTCTTGATCAAGTGCAGAAAGTTACAGATATCATAGGGGTGACTGTTGTTGAGAGCTCTAAGTTGGCCACATATTAGTTACAGGATGTGACTCACTCATAGGTCAAATAGTGAAAGTTAGAGAGGGCTGCAGATGCAGGGTTCATAGAATTAAAGGAGTTTGCAGTTGCTTTTTTGGATAGATTCTTCCCGCTAGAGTTGAGCGAAGCAAAAGTTTTAGAGTTTATAAACATGAATATGATAGTGCAGGAGTATTCTCTCAAGTTTACTCAGTTGGCCAGATATACCCTGCATTTGTGGCAGATAGCTAATCTAAGATGATTAAGTTTGTATCAAAGGTGTCTAGTAGTATGGTCCAAGAGTGCAGGATCGCAATACTGATAAAGGAGATGGACATATCCAGGCTTATGGTCCATGCTCAGTAGATAGAGAAGGCCAAGAATAAAGAGAAGGAGAGGAAGAGTAAAAGAGCAAAGATAGGTAGTTTTAGTTTTGCTCAACCTAAGTCAAAGGGTGAGAATTATTATCAATTTTACCAAAAATCCTCAGTTCTAGCTCCGTCCTCATCCAGTGCTCCAGTGCCAAAATTCAGAGATGGCAACAGAGATAGGGCATCAGGCCCTAAGCCCCAGGGCAGTGTTAGCAGTGCTTGAAAAATCCCCTTTGCCAGAAGTGTGGCAAGAACCACCAGGGTATCCGTAGAGCTAGAAGTGATGTGTCTTTCAGATGTGGAAAGCCAGGACACAGAGTTAGATAATGTCCTCAGGTGGGTTCGCAAAGTCAATATACCCATCCCTTAGCACAGTTCAGTCGCCTAAATAAATAGGGTGCCTCATCCAGTACCACTAGTGGGCAGCATCCAAATAGACGTTGTGCTCTTCAATCTCGACAGGATCAAGAAAGTTCTCCTGATATTGTCGCTAGTACGTTACAAATTTATCATTTGCATGTTTACGCTTTACTAGATCTAAGAGCTTTCTTGTCTTTTGTTACTCCTTATGTAGCTGTGGACTTCAGAGTCAGTCTCAAAATCCTAGCAGAGCCTTTCTCAGTCTCCACCCCATTGGGTAAATCTATCATAGCCCAACGGGTATATAGGATCTATCTGATTATGGTATCTCAAAAATTCACTTTAGAAGTCTTAGTCGAATTAGAGATGACTGATTTTGATGTTATTCTCAGCATGAATTGGCTTCTTTCCTGCTATGCCTCAGTCAACTGTAGAAATAGAATCGTTCATTTTTAATTTCTAAATAAACCCATCCTAGAGTGGAGGGGTAGTACTTCAGCACTTAGAGGTCAACTTATTTCTTACCTTCGAGCTAGGAAAATAATATCAAAGGGGTGTGTCTACCATCTTGTTTGAGTCCAGGACTCTAGTTCAAAAACCCCTACTCTTGAATCAGTATCAGTAGCATGTGAATTCCCCGATGTGTTTCCCGAATTTCTTCCAGGAGTTTCTCCCGAAAGGGAAATTGATTTCAAAATTGATCTTCTTCCAAATACTCAGCCTATATCTATTCTGCCTTATAGAATGGCACCTGTAGAACTCAGAGAATTAAAAAAATAGTTAAAGGATCTCTTAGATAAGGGATTCACCAGACCCAGTGTGTCCTCGTAGGGAGCACCAGTTTTATTCGTAGATAAGAAAGATGGTTCCCTCATAATATGTATAGATTACTGTCAGTTAAATAAAGTTATGGTCAAGAACAAGTATCCACTTCCTAGAATTGATAACTTGTTTGACCAAATTTAGGGTGCCATCTATTTCTCTAAGATAAACCTCAGATCAAGCTATCATCAACTCAGAGTCAGGGAATGTGACATCCCAAATATATCTTTCAGAACTCGGTACTATCACTTTAAATTTTTAGTCATGTCCTTTGGTCTTACCAATGCCCGAGCAGCCTTCATGGACTTGATGAACCGTGTGTTCAAGTAGTACTTGGACAGGTTCATCATAGTCTTCATAGATGACATTCTTGCTTACTCCTATAGTGAACACGATTATGCAGACCATTTCAGAATAATATTGTAGACTCTCAAAAACCATCAGCTATTTGCTAAATTCAGTAAGTGCAAATTTTGGCTAAGTTCAGTAGCATTCCTTGGCCATATCATTTTTGGTGATGGCATTACAGTTGATCCCCAAAAGACTGAGGCAGTGACAAACTAGCCCCGACCTATCTCTCCATCAGATATTAGGAGTTTCTTAGGTTTGGTTGGATATTACCGATGATTTGTTGAGGGATTTTCATCTATTGCATCCCCTATGCCCAGATTGACTTAGAAGAAATTCAAGTTCTAATGGTCAGATTCTTGTGAGGAGAGTTTTCAGGAGTTGAAGACTCGACTTACTATAGCTCTAGTTTTGACCCTACCAGATGGTTTCAACTGCTTTGTAATTTATTATGATGCTTTCAGAGTCAGATTAGGTTGTGTTTTAATGTATAGAGGTAAGGTCATAATCTATGCCTCTAGACAGCTTAAACCTCATGAGAAAAACTATCCTACTCACGATCTTGAGTTAGCAACAGTAGTGTTTGCCTTACAGATTTAGAGGAACTATTTGTATGGTGTGCGCATTGATGTCTTCACTGATCATAAAAGCCTGCAGTATGTGTTCTCTCAGAAAGACCTAAACCTCCGTTAGAGAAAGTGGTTGGAGTTGTTGAAAAACTACGACATGAGTATTCTGTATCATCCGGGCAAGGCCAACATAGTGGCTGACGCCCTCAGTAGAATGTCTATAGGTAGTGTTTCTTATGTGGAAGACAATAAGAAAAAGTTAGTTCAAGAAGTCCATTAGTTAGACCATCTAGGTGTCCGCTTAGTCGATTCAGTAGAAGGTAGTGTATGGGTGCAGAGTAGTTCAGAATCATCTCTAGTTTCTGAAGTGAAGGAAAAGTAGGATGGGGATCCCAGTCTAGTCAAGTTGAAAGAATCAGTCAGAGATCAGAAAGTTGAGGTTTTCGCAAAAGGTGGAGATAGTGTGTTGTGTTACCAAAGTCGGTTATATGTTCTAGGTGTAGATGACTTGAGGCAGCGAATTATTGTAGAAGCGCATAGTGCGCGCTACTCAATTTATCCAGGGGCCCCTAAGATATATCGTGATTTGTGGAAGATCTATTAGTGGAGTAGGATAAAGAAAGATATTGCAGAGTTTGTGGTCAAGTGTTCGATATGTCAGCAGGTTAAGATTGAGCATCAGAAGCCTAGTAGGTCTATGCAGGAGTTCAGCATTCCCACCTGGAAATGGGAAGAAGTGAGCATGGAATTTGTGACGGGATTGCCTCATACTCATTGTCAGTATGATTCAGTTTGGGTCATTGTAGACAGGATGACTAAGTCCGCTCATTTTCTTCTAGTCCATACCTCATATTCAGTCAAGGATTACACTTAGGGAGTTGGTCAGATTGCACAGTGTTCCATTTTCTATTATCTCAGATAGAGGTACCCAGTTTACCTCTTATTTTTGGAAGACATCCCAAAATAGTCTTGGTACCTGAGTTTATATTAGTACAACCTTCTATCCTCAGACAAATGGTAAAGCAGAAAGGATCATTCAGACCTTAGAAGATATTCTACGAGCGTGCACGATAATTTCAAAGGTAGTTGGGATGACCATTTGCCTTTGATTGAGTTCACATATAACAATAGTTACCATTCCAATATTCTGATGGCTCTATTTGAGATGCTTTATGGGAGGAGGTGTAGATCTCCAATTGGTTGGTTTGAAATGGGTGAGGCCTCAATGGTAGGGCCTGACTTGGTATTTGATATCTTAGAGAAAGTTTAGTTGATCAGGGAAAGACTTAAGATAACTCAGAGCCGACAAAAATCGTACGCAGATATGGGCAGAGAGGATCTCGAGTTTGAGATTGGTGACTATGTGTACTTGAAAATCTCTCCTATGAAAGGGGTGAAGATATTTGGCAAGAAGGGGAAACTCAGTCCTCGATATGTCAGTCCTTACCGAATTCTTAGCTATTTCGGAAAGGTAGCTTACAAGTTTGAGTTGCCTTCAGATCTATCTTCAGTGCATCCAGTGTTCCACTTCTCCTTACTAAAGAAATGCATAGGTGACCCATTAGTCGTAGTCCCTGTAGAGGGCAAATATATTCAGAACAGTCTCTCTTATGAAGAGATTCCAATCGAAATCCTTGACTACTAGATTCATAGACTGAGGAACAAAGAAGTCCCTCTAGTCAAAGTTTTTGGCGGAATCAGTCCGTTAAGGGAGATACTAGGGAATCAGAAGCAAACATGGGGACCAAGTATCCTCACCTGTTCTCTACAGACTTAGATCTAGTCCAAGGTAATAGCTTTCCTTAAGCTTATTCAGTTTTATGTTCAGATTTCAGTTACAAATTTGGTATCAGTTACCATTGCATGTTTAGTCATGTATTCATGCATCATATATGCATGTCCAGTATGAGAAACTCAACTTATCAGTAATTCCAGTCATGCATTCATGAATCATGTTCAGCTATGTGCTCATGCATCAGATATGTATGTTTAACACGATAATTCAGTGTATCAGTAATCTCAGTCATAAAACCATGTTTCAGTTGTGCATGCCCAGTGTCTAAGTTTAGTCTCTTAGTATTCTCAGTCTCCGCAGTCTCATTTGAGGACTAATTTTCCCAAGGGTGAGATAATGTAAGACCCCGCAAAATCTATAGCTTAATTTAGTACTCTAAGTTTGTTAAGGGGTCCCAGACTTAGAATATTCTAGATAAGTATTCAGACTTAGTGTCATTCTAGCATTCGAAAGTTGGCAATCTTATTTCATGGCCTTTACATCCATTATAGGTGGATATTTAGGTTGATTGATGATCAGGAATATCCGTAGGTGTTCCCGGACAAGTTTCAGATTTTTAGAACTTCGTTTAAAGATCCTTTAGAATCCTAAAATAGTGGATCAACTCGATCTTGGCGCGCCGCATCGACTATCGCATTGACAAATGTTTTCTCCAGCTCCCAGCGTCAATTTTTAGTGAGTCAACGCAAACTCAACACAATGTGTTGGCTATCGCATCGATGCCAACGATGCAGCGCATCGGTCTGCACGTTGATAGTACAGTTTTTCAGTCGTTAAAAGACCGCATCATTGGGGGTATTTAGGTCTTTTTTCCCTCAACCTTCATCCCCCAAAACACGAAATTTATCACGTTAGAGAGAAATTAAACTCATCTTTTCTTAAAATTTCTCAAGAACAAAACCCTAGAAGATTCAATTTCAAATCAAGAAATCAAGATTCCATCGTCAACTTTCAGAAATTCCTTAACTAAGGTATGTGAAGTGTTTATCCAAGGGTCCCTTCCACCCTTAGAGTACAAGAAACTACTTTTAGACTTCAAGTATATGAATTCCATGTTGGGTTTGATGATATCCATGTTTAAAATAATTAATTGGGTTTCAAATCAATGTTTCATAATCAATTTCATGTGGGGTTAATTAATTTATATGTGTTACTATGTGAAATCATGCTAAAGCCTTCAAATGGTGAATTCAATATTGAGATTGTGTGCTCACATATTGATTAGTACTATATGCATAATTTATGCCTTTCAAGTGATTGATGAATTAAGCATGTGAGTTGAATAGTGAAGTTATATCATGTTAGCATGTGTTTAAGTTCGTGACATACAAGCGTTTGTTAAAATACCCCCACCAAATGAAGAATGATCAAATGCTTAGTTTACATATTTCAAATTTATGCCATGTCTCTTATTTTGTGCTATCGAGTCCTGGGGATACTTGTACCTGACAATTTAGCTGATTATTTAGAGCCATGGTCAGTCATAGTACAATAACACTTACGTCATTATCAGTAGTACTCTCAGTTAGTTATGGAACTCAGGAAAAACTTAGTAGACTCAATATTCTTCCAGTCTAGTTTAGTACTCAGTCCCGACCTCAGTAAACTCAGTCAGTTAATAGAATTCAGTAGTTTTCATCAATCTACGGAACTCAGTGTACCCAATTCAGTTAAACAGCAATATCAGTAACAGCTCAGTCCAACCTAGTACAGACTAAAAATTAGTTCAGTGTCTATTTAGTTGAGAGTAGGATTCAGCACCGAGTTAACCCAGGGATGGGGGCATTCCTGCCAGCAGAGGGTTTAACCCTTACTAGCAATCCCTGCGTTACAAAACTACATAGCTAGCGTAGGTTGAGATATCTTCCAACTAGATATATTGAGGGTTGATATATCTCATTGGAGTTATCCTATGAACAAAGGTTGATGGAAGAGCTTCCTGTCAAAGAGGGTTAACTCACAGCTTGTCCTTACCCATGGCATGGTATTAACTCCCTTCCAACTGGGGTTACAGGTTGTATCCCAATTAGTTTAGAGAGGGGCATGTCAGTTAGATGATTACCTCCCATAGTCTTAATTTTAGAATAGAACTCAGTTCAGTTCTATAGATTCAGGACTATCAGACCTAGTCACTCAGCTCAGTACGGAACTCAGTATGGTTCCACAGTATTCAGAACTGTCGGATATAGTCATTCAGATAATCAGTAATATAGTATTCATAAACTCAGATATTGGTTATCAGTATTCAGATTTAGTACTCAGTATTAATACGATCTCAGTTACAGTTTATATATTCATGCATGTACTCCTACTCAGTCATACTCATGTTATTTTGTTATTATTGTGCATGCATACGAACCCATGCATTTTAGCCTACCTCACTGAGCATACCAGTACATTAAAAGTGCTGACGCATGCTTTTCTTTGCATTATGATGTCTTATATCATAGGTTCAGATGCACGGGCTCCAGAGCACCCTTAGCAGTTCAGATTCTCAGCTTTTAGAGTAGTGGTAAGTCCTCATAGTTCGAGGACATGCTTATTATTTACAGTACTTTATTTTTATTTCAGTAGATGGAGTTAGTTGGAGGTTTATCCCTTTAAATCCACAGTTCAGACAGTTAGAGGCTTTTCAGACTAGAGTTTTTTCAGATAGTTGTTTCATTTTTCAGTACTTATATTCAGTTTTGGGTACTTTGATTCCGCATTCAGATATTTTTACAGATGTGAACCTTATGGCATATGTTTTTGCCTATTTCCACAATCATTACAATATTTATTACACTGTTATTATAGTAGGTACCGATCATGGGTTAGCTTGTGGTCCTTCAGGATTGTGAGCATCATGTAGCATCTGGGGTACAGACTTGGGGCATAATAAAGCCCCCAACCCAAGTTTGCTTTAAGGGTTGGAGTCTTTTCTTGTCTACTACGCCACAGGTCCGCTGCCAATGTACAATTTCTCTTTTGGGTATAATAAACCCGTGTCGGAAAATCACGGTTTCGGGCAATGAGCCGTTTAACTCGGGCCTTCTTTGGGTAACTATCTAAATATCTTAAGCCTAATTTTAGATTCTTTAAACCATATCTTCTTTGAAAAGTTATTTCTTTCATAGAAATCACCGGGCCTAATAAAAATAGGGTATCTTCATACCCAGACTTGCAAGTCATGTCACAACATCTCTACGGCCCTTATCTTATTTTAAAAGATGTTTATTGACCACCTAAAAGCTCAACTATTCAAACAAACAGTTCATATTTCAAAATAGTTGAAAGACCAAACCATTCTCAATACTTATTCCATGGTGGTCACCCTTTTCAATTACTTTTAAACCAATCTAAATAGGAATCATGATCATTGTAAAACAAGTAAACCACTTTTCCATTATCTCATGAAAACAATTCAATGTATACATAACAAACTCAAATGTTTAACAATTTGCGTAACCCATTCTCAACATGTGAAATTGATACAATTTCGTAGTAAAAGAGGGGACTACATATCACATGCTCTCATTTAAGTTCACAATCTAAGCATCATCATAGTCACATGAACACAATTCAAATTTAGGGCTTCATACCATAATTTTCTCAACACTTCATCATGATATAATAATTTAAACACAAGTTTATCAATGATCTTGAAAGAATTTCATATATACATATATATATCCTTTAAAATAATTTTGAAAATCGAAAATCAATGCCCATGGGGATTAGGATAAACCCACGTACCTTAGATTACAAGGTTGGAAGAGTAGAACTTGAATCTTGATTTGTTCCTTGGAAATCTTAGACTTAAGGATTGATATTTTTTCCTTTCTTTTTTGTTCTTGGAAGAAACCCTAGGTTGATATTTTTTTTGAGAGAAAATTGAATAGAAGAGGCAATTGATGCTTCTTGGGGCTGGAATTTTATGTTATGGATGGAGTTTGGGTGAGGGGAAGTGACCCAAATGCTCCTAGACCCATTAGGAACTAAAATAATGTGTAAAACAACTTTAAATTCGTGTCAGGTTTTGTGTCAAGGTGCAGTCGACGCGATGCGTTAAGATCACGTCGGCTTACTACCTCACATGGAAAATACCATAACTTTTCGCTCGGTTATCGAATTTAGGAAAAAATGGTATCATTGGAAAGCTAATTCAATTATTACAATTTGGTGGGTCTTGAGCTGAAAAATTCTATGTGTATTAAAAGTTATACACGTTCAAAGTAGACCCTTGAAGAATTTAATATCAAACTTGGGATGAACGAATAACTCTTAGCTCAACTTTGCTCCAAGTGATTTTTATGAACACTTTTCACCTAATAATCACTTCATACACTAGGAGAAGGATCATGACACATGAATTTAAATATAAACCATGTAATTAGATCTTACGTACGTAGGAATGAAGGTTCGCTTTCTCACTCGAAAATGCGGGGTGTTACATTTCTTGATACAATAGAGTCACCCATCGAGGTCGACACACAGAATAAATCTAAAATACACTACGGATTAAAACCAAAATGAAAAGCAACATAAGGGGTCACGTAAGAGACGGTAGACCTGGGATCAAGGAGACAATATACATCACAAGAAAAAAAATTATGTTTACCAGTAATAACATTAGGGGACGCCTGAGAATTCTACCCGGGGTCAAGAGTGTACAGACCATTTCGACTAATGTCGGAGCCAGAAACAGGAGTAGCACCTTTTGGTGTAGGAACCAACGATGTAGCAACAAGGATCTTATTTTCCCCATAAGCAACCCTAGAAGGACAATCCCTCTGCCTATGACCAATTTGACCACATTTAAAGCACTTGTTGACTTTTTATGTGGTTACTGATTTCTGCAGTTTATATACATATTAGACTTTGGGATTTTAATATGCGTAGAGTTTATATACATATTAGACTTTGGGCTTTTAATATGCGTAGATTTTGTCTTTTGCACAGTCGTTTTTCTCAGATTGATTTGTGTGATGGGGACTTCTTCAGTGTATATCACTTGTAAACTTGTTATGTTGAACTGCCTTTTAAGGTTCAAGGGGAAAACAATGCATCTTGAAAGAGATTCTTGGTTTCTTTCTGGTTTTTCTTTTTCTTTCTTTTTCTTTTTATTGGGGGCTCTTCTTGGTTTCATTCCATTGGCTGGTGCAAGAATTTATATATACTTGGGAAAGTCAAAAGGCATTTTGGTGTTATAAAAGTAATATATCATAGTTGGCTATATGTATTCCTAGTTTTCCACCCCTTCATAGTAATCATAACTCTCATTACTCCATCATCAAGTATTATGATGGGATGAATATGATCTTCGTACTTGAAGGCCTCAGATTCAAGTCGTGGAATAGAAGTTTTCTGGTAGGGTGCAATTTGCCTCTTATACTTGAACAATAGCTTGTGACTGTGATTGTCCACGTACCTCTTTTACCTGTTGTAGCTCTTGTGCTGTAGAAATGCTACTAATTTCTTTAGCTGTGTAGTGTATTAGTTTCCTATGTTTAGTTCTTACGTCTGTTGTGTGCTAAATTCTACTATTCATATGCATATCAGGGGCTTTGGATTACTATATACATAACATTTTTTTTTGTATAGTAGCTTTATCAGAATGCTTTGTGAATAATGGGGGCTGCTTCAGTGTATATAACTTGCAAACTTGTTATGCAGAATTGCCTTTGAAAATTCAAATTGAAAGAGATTCTTAGTCTATTTTTGTGAAGCGGGGATGGACAGGGGGAGGTTGCTCATCTTGGTTTGATTCCATTGGCTGATGTTTGAATTTAGATGTCCGCAGAATTTCTTATAACATTTTGGAAAACCTCTAGAACAAATGAAAGTTTAGGTTTGCTTACAATAGACCCTTATGGTCGGGACCTTCCTTGGAGCTTGCACATAGTTTTAGTGCATCGGGTTGCCCCTTTTTATAAAAAAAAACTTTCAAATTCAGGTGTCATGTAAAATTTGTATATCATAGATGGCCTAGTTATCACTAGGATCACTACGTTGCAGCTTTACATGCATATTCTGAAATGGCACTCTGAACTGTCATTCACAACTGATAATATGTTTCCCATTTGAACCCCACTCTGTTATGAGCCACATGTGAACATCCTGAAGTGTTTTTCCACACTTGTTAGAAAAATTTACACTAGAGAGTTTAATCAGTACATGTCTGCAGACTATTTCTTGTTAGTATCTCTCTCGGTCTGCTGTACATGTACTGTTATGTGTCAAAATAACACCTAATAGTGTTAACTAATAGTGCTTTAGTTGGAACAATAGACTGTTTCTTGTTAGTATCTCTCTTGGTCTGCAGACTCTACCTTGCCATAAATGTGATTGGAATCCTGGTTGTTCATTTACTTACGCAGGCATTACATTTGTTTACAGTTATTAACATGGAAGTCATGTGATCTTTTTTCGAGTATCTTGAAAAATTGAATGGAAAGAGTACGTTAAAATAAATGCTCTCTTCATTATACATTTGGTTGAGAAATTTAGGATTAATTGTGTGAGTTTAACTTAACTTGATTCCTGTTTGTGAAGGTTTCAAAGGGCAAAGCCAATTATAGTTGATCCGAGATTGTACGCGACTCAAAAGGTGGATGTTTTCTAGATTACACATAGAAGTTTGCCAACTGCTTTTAAGCTTTTTACTAGTGAGGTTTGGAGTATTTCTTTGCATGAGTGTTTTTTGAGATATAATCTAATCAGTTGCTCCGAATCGGCACTACTAGCTACTACTACTAGTGTTTTTGAAAATCTTTCTAGAATTAATTTTGGAAATTGATATATGTATATATATATATATATAATCAATATATCCCTGTTTCCATAAAAAGGCTATATATTATGGTTAGTACTAGTGCACTTTCTCATCCTGAAACTAAAGCAACTTCCTGGACTCTCTGTGGCCGAATAAGAGTACTGGATTTCTTTTCGTTTCTTGAACTTCTGCTCCACAAAAAGTATAGAGCAACTTCTGCTTCAGATGGATGATATTGTTGCTGTTTGTGCTATTCATAGTTTGTTGTTGGAAGAAGTAACATGTGTATTACTATTTTTCTCTTAAGTTTGTGACTACTTTTCGATCAGTTATATTCCAATTAGTAGTACTATAAGTTGATATTTGTGTAGTACTCTCCAATACCACTCTATGTATTATGCCTTGATATTTTATCATCAAAATCTATATGTTCTACCTTTGCAGTATTATAATCTGATTGTGTTAACCACAACTGATAACTGTTATTAAAATCTATATGCCTTGATATTGTTGTTATTTTCTTGCCTTTAATTAAGGTTAATCTTGTGTACTCATGTTTATCAAGTTTGAGTTTTGCATAGTTCCAAAGGTTTGTGAATTTTGTGAATTAAGTACAAAATGATAGTCTGCATTTAATTCACTCACATAGACTCTGTGATATGATTTTTAAAAGCATCTTAATTTTGGACCATTAAGAGTGTTATCTTATTCATGGTGGGAGGTGGCAGGTATCCCATGGATTTAGTCGAGGTGCGCGCAAGCTGGCCCGGACACCACGGTTATAAAAAAAAAGTGTGTTATCTTGTTCACTGGCTTCTTGTAACATGAATTTTATTTTAAATTTTCTACGTGTTTTGGTTTAATTGTTTGAGACCCATGATTAAACTTTTAATAAGTAGCCTATAACAACTCTTTCCCCCTTGGAGAGGGATTAAAACCGCTCTCGTCCAACCAAGATAAGATCAACAGGTCGCCCGATGTTAACCTCTTCATACACGAGGGTGCAATGGCTCTTAATGAGGTTGATGTTCTTGACTTTTTTGGCTCTTAAGATCAACAGGTTGTTTTCCTGGTTGTTAGTCAAACTGCTGTTACCTGGGAAGAGTATACTGTGACGAAAGTTTAAATAGATAACTGCTAATTTTGACAATAGAAACTTGGGCGGATCATTATTTGATTTTCTGCTAACATTTATGTAGATCTTATAGAAGTTAGACAAAAATGAACCATTGTATTATTCAATCAAGTACTTTTGTCACTTGTAAAGCTATGAGGTGCTTTGTTTCATTGATATGCTATAAGGGTGTTGTTATTTGTTTGTGTTATATGTTAGTCTGTTATTCAAGATGCTCTTTTGAAGTCTTTGTGGAGTGAAGAGCTTCGTTTATTTCCTTTTTCTTTTTCTTCCTTGCTCGTTATGATATTGTACACGATTGCCCAACTTACCCTCTTTATTCTTTTTATAGTTGTACTTCCTATGTTTTAAATGAAAATTAAATATGTTGTCATTTAAGTGCTAATTAAAATTATTTATTCTCATTTTATAGGTGTCCAAAATGAAGAAGGAGGTGAAGAAAGAAGTGATGAAATTGACCTTATTTGAGAAGATTTTTAAATTGTTGATGCTTTAATAGCGATCTTTTCGATATTGAATTTTTCATGAAACTTATCGTCACTTGAAATTTATACTATATGGGAAAACTTATGATCATTTGATTTTAGCATTTTGCTTTTGTCTTAAGATTACTAGTTTGTTGCATATTTTAATTTAGATTATTATTGATGAAAGATTATGTTGTTGTGTGTATATATTATTGTGTATTAATATAATTCAATACATATATACACACAATAGCAGGGTGACTATTCCATCTAAACTGTCTAATGGTGTTTGAAGTAGTTGCAATAGGTAGAAAAAATTGTTGCAATAGCTAATTATAATAGTTACAATCGGTAGCAAAAAAAATATTGCAAAAGGCACAAAAATTGTTGCAATAGGTGTCAAAAAGAGTTGCAATAGGTAGTTAAAAACTGTTGCAAAAGACAAATAAGTGTTGCAGTAGATATCCAAAAATTATTGCAATAACTCTGTTGCAACGCTTTCCTGTTGTTGCAATATAGTCTATTGCAACTGTTCTTAACCGTTATAGACAATATGAAGCTTCCCAATAGGATGTCAAAAAAATCGTTGCAATAGGACTATCTATTGCAATGGTTGTTGTAACCGTCGCATTAACTATTGCGATAGACCTATCCCTACACTCATATACGCAACACATGCTTAACTGTTGTGGTACATCTATGGCAACGATTTTTTTATCTATCACAATGGATTTTTAACCATTGCTATAGAGGTAATTTCTAGTAGTATACACCACCAAAAGTTTAGAGATGTCCATATCCTAGTTCAATAAGGTGGCCTTGCTTTCCAAGATCAAATAACAGGATAACCCAGAAGCAAACTTCCTCATTCTAGCCCTCATGCTAGACACTAATTTCAAAGCATATCGTGACAACTAATGAAACTTCAAGGCATACTCCTTTACTATTTTCCTGCCTTGTTTCAAATTCACAAATTCCTCAGCTTTTGATACAAAACTAAGTGTGTATCAAAAGATTCCAGCCAACACAAGGACAACAAGTTGATTAGCAAAGTGCTAATGAATCGAAAATGGCCATACACGGCTTCATTAGGCTTCCAACACTTGGTTTTGGAACTAGAAAATGAGTGGAACAACAAATAACAACAATGCTAGTGAATCTAAAGAGCCCCACACAGCTTCACTAGGCTTTTAGATTCAACAACACAATGATAACAAGATTACAAGAGATAGAACTTGATATAGAATATTCAATGATCTAAGAATCCTAACAATGAGAAAGGACACGAAGACTAATGAATATCAACACCAAGTTCTTACTTGGACCAAGAGGAACTCAAATAACCCCAAGATCCTAGTTTCTAGCCAAGATACAACACAAGTATCACTCAACTTGTGAGGGGCAGTTTAGACTTCTCTAATGGAAGAGAGAAGTTCTCAATATTACAAATGTAGTTGTTGTCTTCAATATTATGAGTGAACTAAAGAGAAATAACCCTAACCCATGCCTTATATAGTCTATTACAAATGAGAAACAAAAAGACCAAGATAGCCTTGGCATCAAATGGGTGGGTTTAGGGAGCTTTGGAGGGCCTCTTCACACTTCAATAAGTATAGGACCTTAGATTGACTCACGAGGCCCTCACACACGGTCAATGATGTGAACAAGGCTTGGAGTCTTTGCAACTCATGTGCTTGGCTTCGTGTGAAAGGTCTTGAGCTAAGAATATCCATATCATCCTCTCCGTCTTGAAGGGAATTTGTCCTCAAATTCAGATCATTGTCATCCTCCACTGTTTCCACTCGAGAGAGGTAACACAAGTTGAAAGTATTGTGCACTTGATATTCCGGGGGTAGATCAATCTTATAGGCATTGTTTTTGATCATTTCTAGCACTTGGAACTAACCATCACCCTGTGAGATCAACTTAGCATTCCTTTGAGACAGAAACTGATCCTTCCTAAGGTGCACCCACACCCAATCTCCTGGTTCAAGAATGAGCTTTCTTCTTCCCTTGTTGGATCTCGTTGAAACTTCTTGGTTTTTCTTCTTTAACCGTAACCTCACCTTTTCATACATGTTCTGCATGGCCTTATCCTGTTTGCTTCCATCTAGTCTTGTCACAAGATCACTTGGCAAATGGGTTAAATCCAAAGAGGTAAGGGGATTGAGGTCGTATACACACTCAAAGGGTGTCATCCACGTACTTGAGTGTATGACACTATAATAAGCAAACTCAATCAACGGTAAGTGCTCCTCCCAAGAAGTCATTTTTCCTTTAACTATGGATCGTAGCATAGACCCTAAGGTCCTATTTACTACTTCCGATTGGCCATCAGTTTGTGGGTGCCATAAAGTAAAAAATGATAATTACCCCACATGGACTTCCAAAAGTGGCTTAGGAAATTAGAATCCCTATCACTCACTATGGTCCTGGAACACCATGAAGTTTCACAGCATTCTCAATAAACAAAGAGGCTACACTAGGTGCATCGTCACATTTAGAATAAGGAATAAAGTGAGCCATCTTGAAAAACCGATCAACCATGACAAAAATACTATCTCGCCCCCACCTAGTCCTCGACAATACTAACAAGAAGTCCATTGATAAGTCAAGCCAGGGATGCAAGAGGGTGGACAATGGGTTGTAAACCCATGGGGTTTGAGCCGAGACTTGTATCCTTTGCACTCAACACAATGGCCGCAAATTTGAGCCACATCCTTGTGCATTCTAGGCCAATAAAATTATTCTTCCAAGATTCCGAGAGTCTTCTCGACCCTAAAATCCATTAGAACGCCATTGTATGATTCCTTCACAAATAATTCTCTCCACGAACTTTAGGGAGCACATAATCATCTACCCTTAAACAAGTATCCAACAACTTTGGTATAGGGAAGGGAACCTCTATCCACCACCTATTGTTCCCTACCCAAGTCTTTATATTCCCTATAGATAGGAGCGAGGTAAGGGTCCTCGGTATACAACAACTTGAGAGTCTCAAAACCCATTAATTTAGACAAAAAAGTGGACAGAAGAACATGTTTTCAAGACAAAGCATCAGCCACCACATTGTCTTTACCTTTCTTGTAATGAATAACATTAGGGAAATTTTCTAGAAATTCAATCCATTTGGCATGCCATCGGTTAATCTTGTCTTGTGCCTGTAGATGCTTCAAGGATTCATGATCCATTTGGATCATGAATTCTTTAGGCCACAAATAATGTTTCCAAGTTGCCAGGGCTCTAATCAAGGCATTCAACTCTAAATCGTACGTAGAGTAGTATAGAGTTGCTCCTTTGACCTTTTCTCTAAGGTAGACAATAGGCTTCAATTCTTGCATTAAAACTGCGCATATACCGACTTTTCTAGCATTACATTCGACCTCAAAAGTCTTATCAAAATTTGGCAATTGTAGCAAACGGGTCGAGTTGAGCATAGATTTCAAGTACTTGAAGGCCTTAGCTTGTTCATCTTCCCACTTGAAAGGCCGATCCTTTTTAATCACTTCAGTCAAGGGGGCGGCAATGGTGCTAAATCCTTTGACAAAATTTCTATAAAAACTAGTCAACTCGTGGAAGCTTCTCACTTCACCTATGGTTTTGGGAGTTGGCTAATTTTTAATAGCGTTAATCTTAGATTCATCCACTTCGACCCCTTTTGAACTCACCACAAACCCGAGAAACACAACTTCATGGATACCAAAAGAACATTTTTATAGATTAGCATATAACTTCTCCTTTTGAAGGACATCAAGCACAATTTGTAAATACTTTACATGCTCATCTAAGGACCTACTATACACCAACACATCATCAAAGCAGACAACAACAAACTTTTCGATAAATGGCTTTATCACATGATTTATTAGCCTCGTGAAATTACTTAGAGTGTTTGTTAGGCCGAATGGCAGAACCATCAATTCATAAAGACCGAATTTGGTCTTGAAGGCGATTTTCCATTCATCACCCAGTTGCATATGGATTTGGTGATAGCCACTCCTCAAATCAATCTTAGAAAACGAACACAGACCACTTAATTCATCAAGCATATCATCTAGCCTAGGACTAGGGTGATGATATTTTATTGTAATTTTTTTGATGGCTCGGTAATCTACACACATATGCCAAGTCCCATCTTTATTGGGAACTAGTAGCACCGGGACCGCACAAGGGCTTATACTCTCCTTCATATACCCTTTGTTGAGGAGTTCCTTAACTTGGAGTTGCAATTCCTTAGTATCAGTCAGGTTGCTCCTATAAACCAGTTTGTTGGGAAATTATGAACCCAACACAAAATCTATTTGGTGCTCAATTCCCCAAAGTGGGGGAAATCCTTGCAGTAATTCTTTTGGGAAAACATTCTCATAATCCTGCAAAATATAAGAAATAGGAGGAGAAATGGAAACATTAGCGGGGTTAGTATTAAAACAATGAGCCAAGAAGAGCATCGAAGTGTTCTCGTCATGATTCACAAATTGTTCTTTCCTCCTAGCCATCATTACCATACTCCCCTGCCTCTTAGAATTTAGAGACCCCTCGACTTCCCCTACCCTCCAATCTTGGGTTCCACTCTTTTTTCTCACCCTCGGTTTCTTCTCTACTTCCCTTACTCTCGGCTTTCTTTCCTTTCTCTCTCAATTCCCTCATCTTTAAGTGTAATTCATTCACTTGGGAAGGAAATAGCAGATAAAGTACGACCTTTCGGCCATCCTTCTCAAGCGCATTCCAATTGGACCTTCCATCATATTTGGTTGACCTATCATTTTGCCAAGGTCTTCCCAACAACAAGTGACAAGCTTGCATTGGTATCGCATCACAAAGTACCTCATTGGGGTAGTTGGCTACCTTAAAACGTATCACACATTACCTTGTGACCTTCAATTTGACACATTCATTCAACCATTGCAACTTGTAAGGGCTAGTGTGAAGTGTAGTCGGTAATTTCAAGAAGTTCACCATTGAAACACTAACCAATTTGTACAACTACCGCTATCTATCATCATAGTGCATACACTTCCCTTCACAATACATTTAGTATGGAATAGATTCTCCCATTGGCTAGGATCATCTACCACCTTACTAATCATGACATGCCTTACTACAAATTTTGGAACCACGCACTCCCTTTCTTGCGGATAAGCATCCTCATAATCATCATCATCATCATCATGTGGCTCCCTCTTGGCCGTCTCTCTATCTTAAGGATTGACCTCACTCTTATCACCCTCAATACCCACTTCTTCTTCGAGGAAATACAATCTACCTTCCCTTAGGATTACATTGCATCGGTTAGGGCATTTATTTTTTTTATGCCCCCAACCTTGGCACTTGAAGCATTGGAACACTTTAGGATTATGATACTTGTGAGCTTCTTGCCTAGGAGAGATTTTGTAGACTGTTTTTGACTCAGGTAGCCTTGTAGTGGCAGGTTGGTCCTTATTTTTGGTCTAACCCAAATAGAATTGAACCATATCCTTGCCCCTCAACAAACTCGAGGTTGATTGTCCCTTTGCTTTGAACGACAACCTCTCTTTAAGTTCCCTTTCAATATTAAGAGCCGCTTGGAAAATACCTTCAACAGTATCAAACTTATGAAGTGTCAAATGAGTGGAGATCTCTTTGTTTAACCCACACTTCAACCGAATGATGTCATAACTAATTTGTTCCCTACGATGATCAAGTTTCAACATGAGATATTGAAACTCATCATAATATGCCATCACACTTTGATTCCCTTGCCACAAGTTGTACAATCTAGAAAGCAACTCATGTCGATAGCTCTCAAGAAGGTACCGTTGTCTCATTAGGTACCTCAACCAAAACCAAGGTGGTGGTTTTCCATCAATCAACTCATTACCAAACCGTTTGACGTATTCCCACCATGTGTTAGCATAGCCTTCAAAGTGAGCTATGGCAAAAAAAATGATTTTTCTCCTCCGATATGTCATTCACTTGAAACACCTTATCATAAGCCGATTCCTAAGATAAGTAGACCTCGGGTTCACTTTAACCTTTAAATATTGGTAGGCTCAACTTAATAGTGTTGATGCCTATGTCTCTCTCTTGGTGTTGTTTTCCCCTTTCTCTATACCCTCGATATCTTATTGGATCTACACGACCCCCTCTTATCTCCTTCTCCCTCATGTAGACATCTTCAAATACTCTATACCCTTCATAATCCTCTCTACCATATTTCTCAAAGTGGATGGGGCAGTTTTGGATATTTGGAACTTGATATGGAGGAATTAGATTTTGTGGAGGTGGTGGTCTTTGATTTAGTGGAGCTTGAAAGGGAGGGTTTAGATTTTGTGGAGGTATTGGACGTCCAAGTCCCTCTTGCGGAACTTGAGGATTTTGGAAATTTGTTGGTCTATTGGAGTCACGGGTTAGAGGGATATGCGTGGTTTGACTTACAGGATTTAGTAGAGCTAGTGAATGATTTGGCATTTGGGGCTATGTTTCGGGAGTAACGGTGACGGAGGAATTTCTATCTTGTCCACTTGAATAAACATGTTGAGGAGTAGAAGGGCGAGAGTTCCTTTGACTCTCCACTTGTTCTAAGCTCCCACTAATAGTCATCACTTCTCCCCTTATGGCTCCAACCTGTGTACTCAACCTTTCAAGAGTTTGGGTCATCGCTTCAAGAGTGACCCTCATAGTTTCCATAGCATTAGAATCCACAGTTTGAGATATGGTTCCCTCCATTTTTAAGGTATCACCTAAACAAGAAACAAACAAGTTAGTTTAAAAGCCCTCTCCTTGCTCACACTCTCTCGGTTCACTCACACTCGAGCTCCACAAGTTTTGTAGATTGACTAGTAACCCGTGAATCCTTAAGGTATGAGCATGATCTTGTCTAGAGTGGATTCTTGTTTTAAACTTAAAGAATTCTCGTTAGAATAGAGCTAAGATTTACAACATATTCAAACGGCAAAAGCACACAAACAAACGTTGACACGAACACAGGGCTTCAAAGGACTAATTGACAAGCTAGTAGGAATGTACTAGTTTGTTAATTAGTTCTCAAGTCAATTAGAGGAAACTAGGAATCAATAATTAGAAACTAGAACATCCAAATTTGAGCTTAATTATCATGTGAACAATAACTAGGGTGACGAGGCAGTATGTCATTGGCCGTGGGTCCATATATGTTGTCATCAACTTGAAGTCTAAGTCCCTTATATCATTTGTAATGGATGACTTGTAATTAGGAGGGAAACATAAAGTCTTGTAACTTTTTCAACTTTTTTCAAACTCAAAAGGTGATGTTTGACCTCACTAGTTCCACAAGATAAGGTTCTTTGTTTTAAGAAAAAGTGGTTGTCAAGTCTTGAAAAGGTGATGTTGGCAAGTCTTCTCACAAACAATTTTAACTTTTTTTACAACCTTTTTGGATCTATTACTCTTTATAGAAGTTAAGACATAAGATGAAGAAAAGTTTAAGATGAACACAACATCAACACCTTCAAGAACATAACAATAATACACCACAATGGTCACTTCAACATCCCAACACAAGCCAAACTCACGGCCACTTCAAGTTTTTACAACAACAAGTCTCTTCTTATTAGGCTCAACTTTAGATTTAGACACTTTTTTGTGTTGATGAGGAAGAAACCAACACAAGAAACAAACTAAACAAGTAAACTCTTTTGTAGATCTACAACCAACTTTTGGCCAAGATGTTCAAGAACACACTTTTGGTAAGAGCTTCCCAAGATTGATTTTGTAAGAACAAAATCAAGCCTTGAGCTTTGATACCAAATAATACAAAACTAAGTATGTATCAAGAGATTCCAGCCAACACAAGGATAATAAGTTGATAAACAAAGTTCTAGTGAATCAAAAATGGCCACACAGAGCTTCACTAGGCTTCCAACACTTGGTTTTGGAACTAGAAAATGAGTGGAACAACAAGAACAACAAATTACAAAAATGCTAGTGAATCGAAAGAGCCCCGCATGGATTCACTAAACTTTTAGATTCAACAACACAATGATAACAAGATTACAAGAGATAGAAACTTGATATACAATATTTAATGATCTAAGAACCTTAAAAATGAGAAAGGACCCTAAGACTAATGAATATCAACACCAAGTTCTTACTTAGACCAAGAGGAACTCAAAGAACCCCAAGATCCTAGTTTTTGGCCAAGATACAACACAAGTATCACTCTACTTGTGAGAGGCAGTTTGGACTTCTCTAATGGAAGAGAGAAGTTCTCAATATTACTAATGTAGTTGTTGTCTTCAATATTATGAGTGAACTAAAGAGAAATAACCCTGACACATGTCTTATATAGTCTATTAATAATGAGAGACAAAAGGACCAAGATACCTTGGCATCAAAGGGGTGGGTTTGGGGTGCTTTAGAGGGCCTCTTTACACTTCAAAAAGTATAGGACCTTAGATGGACTCACAATGTCCTCACACACGGCCAATGATGTGAACAACACTTGGAATCTTTACAACTCACGTGCTTGGCTTCGTGTGAAAGGTCTCAAGCTAGGAATACCCATATCATTTTTTGCCTCCCTTAACTCCTGAATAAAGAAGCGATGAAGAGAAGCACTAAAGGAATCGTCCCTCAAGACGGACTCAGCAAAACCACCCTTAGACTGGTCTCATTCCTCATACCATTAATACTTCAAATCCTTAAACTGATAAGAATCAAAATCTACACCCTCTACATCATTAGCGTGCATTACACAAAAAATCTTTTCCATCTTATCAATAAAATTTTGAGAATATTTCTCCACATTAGAACCAGTGAAATTTGGAGGATTCAACCTTATAAATTAGCCAAATCTAGTTACCTCAGAAGATGGAGAAATAAAAATAACATGCTCGGTCTAAGAGGCCACCAACTGGGTAAGAAAATGGATTGATTGGAGAAACTCAGCATAGACACACCACCTTGAGGTTTGTGAGGAGGGCTAGGGAGAACTGATGGAACTCTATTAGGGAAATCAAAAGCAAGGAACCTAGATCGGGTTTGAACTACCTAAGTAGGATAAGCTCTGTCCATATTATCCTCAGATGGGATGGAAGAGTCTTTACGAGCATAAGATCTTCTGGAGGAATGATCTGAAAAGAAAACATATGGAAATTAGAGTAGATTTCAAGATCTTAAACTCAATATAATGCCTCGTAGCCCATCCCTTATAAGTAAGGCGCTCTATAGACCTATATAAGAGTCTCTTCATGACACAACCTTATGAATACCCAATGACACCAAACCTAGGCTTTGATACCAACTTTGTTATAACCCAAACCAGGGCCTGGACGTGAAGGGTATCTTAAGTTCACCATAGAATGGAGGCCACTCCCTGTACCTAACTAAAACACCACACTTCCCAACAATGGTTGAATTTTGAACATATAATAAGATAGCATATAATAATCTCAAAGAAATTTAAGATATGCCTATAGAAGATAATCGATAACCGGCTAAAAACAACCAACCAACATCACAAACTAAGTCCACAGTAATCCATAAATCCTTCTAACAAAACCAAAATCAAAAAAATGCCAGGACATGCTTTGAACCCTTACAATGACAATGTTAATGATAATGTGAACTCTCAATTCTAATCTATAAATGGAAACTGATGAAATGTTCAAGTCTTATGGGGAATGAAAGATCACCACTTCACCACCAACGACTAACAAACTGAGCGGATCTGCTTATCATTGCACAAAAAAGTAAAAGTATCTCTGGTACCTGCATTGTGTGGGGATACAACGTCCAGAGATAGTTAGTGGTTTGAGGACTAGTATGTAACTCAGGGATATGGTATAAAATAAAGCCATGTCAAACCTAATTCAAATCCCTGTGAACATCATCATATAGATACATAAATAATATATCGAGAAAGGGAACAAGGCATAAAATGCACTTCGTAACTTTAGACTAATTATGTAGCTTAACCATATTAATATAAAAATGCATCCATGGGCTATATTGGCCCAGCTCTCCCCCCAGCTGGAAGGGTCCAGTATGTGAATCCGTATGAATTAGAGAATATATGTATGCACCATGGGGGACTCAAACATCCTAGCATACTAAGGTGATTGAAGTACCCAATCATGTAATATAATATGAGGGACTTTAATCTCCCAATCATATAATAATAATAAGAGGGACTCAAACTACCCTGTCATTTAGACCCCTGCGTCGGTAATCGCAGTTTCTAGTCTTGATCCCATAGGACCTCCACTTTCATGACACAACTACACAACCTTCATGAAAGCCCAATTAAATCATTTATAAAATATTCTCATTCATTGAACCATAATACACATTTTGGAATAAACCATTGGTATCATCATACCAACTATACTTACAAGGTAACATCAATATACAAAACCAATTATCATCACTTGGAGAATTCATAACCCCCTTGGTTCAATTATAAATTATCTTAGGTAATTACACAACCCCATAACTTTAAATTCAAAATAATTATGCTTTATTTATTGTTCACAATATGCAATAGTTCAAGAGCAGTGCAATGTGCATACTTTTTATATTCAAATCCAATTTCACATATGGGGTTGAGGACATTACCACTTAAATTGTCAATATTCACTAATTGGGGGAAATCATAATCCCCTAGTTTATTCACCATACCCAAGCACCCCGCAATATCAAAACCATAATTAATGCATGAACGATCATATGTAAATCATGGGAAAATATTGTTCAAACACAAACATTCAAAACCCTCAACCCATATTCCAAAACCAACATCAAAACCATATGAATAATACTTTAAACCATATGATTTTAGAAAATTAATAATTAGGAAAATATAACATGCATGAAATGCCCAAGATTTTAGAGAGAATTCAACCCTTGAAGATCTACTTAACCCACTTCTTGGAAACCCCAAGTATTGATGCTTGAGAGAATTTGAGAGAGAAAAGAGTGTATTCGATGTGTATTATGGATGAAAACAGGGTCCCAAGTATGCTTATAGGTCGGGGGTTATTATTAGAATAAGAGGAAAATGTCCAAAATACCCACATTAAAAAGCTAGAAAATAAACCGTCAGTCGTTATGAGTGACCTTACGACTTGTTTCCCCTCAATCATAGTTAGGATAGAGTTATAGACCACCAACATTGGTTTGGTTATGGAAAGGACCTTATGACTCGTTACAAGTCCATATGACTCATTACATCCTATTCATACTCAAGATAGAATACCTTGGGCATCATACTGGTTTTACTATGAAAAGAGTTGTACGAGTCATTTAGAGTCCTTAGGAATTGTAACATGGTAGTCACAGTCAAAATAGTGACTTAGAAAAATCTCATGAGATATATTACAACTGGGCGCTATGACCTGTTAAGACTCCCTACAACTTGTAAGGGAAGTTGTAATGAGGATGGTGAGGATAAAATTTCAAAAATTTTCAAGGGCCAAAAATCTGGGATCTTACACTATATATATTGAGTCGGGCACCAAGCCCATCTCTATATTCAACCTTATAGAATAGGATGATTGGGTTGAAAGAATTAGAATCGAAACTACAAGACTTATAGAGTAAGGGTTTCATTATACCTAATATGTCTCCTTGGGGTACTCCAATCTTGTTTCTGAAAAAGTAGATAAGTTCCATGGACATATGTATTGAGTATTAGTAGTTGAATAAGGTGATCGTTAAGAAAAAAATACCTTATTTATTGCATAAATGATTAATTTTACTAGCTTTAGGGTACTTTCATGTTTATTATTATTGATCATATATCAGGGTATCACTAAATAAGGATTAGGTCGTTGGATGTTTTGAATATGGCCTTTTGGACTCAATATGGCTATTATGAGTTCTTCACCATATCATTTGGGTTGACCAATGCCTTTGTAGAGTTCGTGGAGTTGACGAATTATTTTTTTAAACCATATTTAAACTTCTTAATGATTGTCTTTACAGATTACATCTTGGTTTATTCAAAAAATAAGGGTGATCACGTGAGACACTTGAGGATTATACTCCATATATTGTGTGATGAGACGTTACGTTCTCTGAGTATGAGTTTTAGTTTGATTGTATTTCTTTTGTGGGTTATGAGGTGACCAAAGATTGCATTGTGGTTGATTCGACTAGAATGCAATGATTTATGATTAGGATTTACCTACTTCTCCCACCAAGATTCAAAGTTTTATGGGTTTAGAGGGTAATAAGAGGTATTTTGTAGAGGATTTAACTTCTATTGTATCTCTTTTGACCAAGTTGACTTAGAAGAAGATGGTGTTTTAAATTACACCTCTAAGAAAGTATAAAGTATTTGCTTATCAAATATAAAACCCAACCAGGTTGGGGTTGATCCCATGAGGAATAGCTCAAAAATATATCACGAGCTTGCTGATATATTTGGAAATTACACAAAGTAAAAAGGGAGGTTTGGTGAAAACAAGAGTAATAGTAACAATGTTAGGCAATTAGGGTTGTTATAAATATGAGAAGATCACTAGGATTGTGTTTCCCCCGTCTTCTTAACTCCAAAGTTGTCCATGCTTTGCAAACTATCTCGGTACCTTGCATGCAAATTCTACAAAGTTATGTATCACCTAACCATCTCTCGACCTTGGTTTGGGAAGTTTTACTCATCTTCTCTCAATCTCAGAGTGTCGTATTACTAACTCTTATTCTTGATCTCAGATTAACTATCTCCTCTCAGTCTCAAGCTAACTAGATAATGGTTGATAGCTTCAAATTACTATTGTGATCACCTTTTCCAAATCTCTACTTCTCTGTCGAGCAAGTATCGAATACAGGAGAGTTCCTATCATTTGCAACCATTAAGAAAGCAATCAAAGCAAAGAAAATCCCAATACATCCAAGAACACCAATTTAGAATAACTTTTCACTTCAGCTGCTTTATTAATCCATCAGGGTTCCCCCAATCATAGTTAAGGGTTTTAGCTTTCATGGTTGTAAAAACACACATAGATTCCATAAATGAAAGCATAAGAATGAACTTATGAATAATAAGAATGAAAACCTAAAATTTTAAATTAATTGTAAACCCTAAAAATTAAGAAAAATAATTCCAAGATCAATAATGTATCTCAGAACTCAAAATAATGTCGAAAGTATATAAAGTGAATCCACTGATAATAATCACTCCAAAGGGTATTTACAGATAAATCTAAAAACCTATCCAAAATAGTGTAGGAAACTTGAGTCGGCACCAACTCACGAGGAAATCTATGGGTTGTAGGTTGTACCTACAGGGCGTAAGTATGTCGTGGAAATTAGAGAAATCTTTAGAATGCAAAATACCTACCTATGAGGTAAACAATAGTTCATAGGTTGTAAGTACGCCTCGTAGGTAGGTACGTAGAAATCAGATTTCAGTTAGCAACTTTCAGAACTTCAGATCGTCAATCTACTTTGTCACCTATGGGCTTGTAGGTACTATTCATGAGCCGTAGGTTGGTTTATAGGTAGACTTCTCAGCTACTCCTTATCTTTTTTTCTCATTCTTGTCTTCGAACTCTGTTTTCCCACAAAATCAACAGAAACACACATCATATCTAACAAGAATACCTAAGTACTTGCATAATTTCCTTGTTTGAAACATTGAACGTTCCATGAAACCATGGAACATCAATACCCTCAACTTAGAAAATTTTCATGTCCTTAGGAAACTAACACATAACAAAAAACACAATGCTTAACTAAGAGAAACCTAAGGCACCTACAATAATCAACTCATTTTAGCTCAAATTTCTTGTCCCTCTTATTTACACTTTCAAAACTACTATGTGGATTTATGTAGCTTAATAATATGGCAGAAAGGGATCAAGTGATTGCTTTAGGTTAACAACAAACAACCAAGAATATACGCAGTTGACACTACCCGAACAAATAAGTAGTTAACAATACAACTCATGAACTCACACAGCAAGAAAGTGCTAAATCTCACAGTATCATCATGCATGTAAATACATAGGATATATCAAACTCATGCTCTCAAATAAGTTCAATCAATGTTCATAAAATACCATAGGCTTTCCCTTATTTCTATACCTTTATTTTTTGGCCAGTTGGACTGGGATCACTATAGGACTTTTCTAAGCTTGTAATGTAGGCTTGGGGGTAGGTATGGTGCATATGGGAAATAGTGACACCCTTTTTTGTACTATACTTATTTTTTTGGCTCCACTACTTAACCATGCTTCTTTTATTCTCCTTTTTTCTCCTTTATTGCCTATTTGAATTGGGTGTGATTTCCTTCATTCTTTTCATATATTATTATTATTATTATTCACACTTTTCTACCACACCCAACCCTACTTTCTTTTCTTTTATTCAACGTTTTTCTTCATACCTATTTTCAACTACGCACCCCTATGATAGTCATCCTCAACTTAGGCAATTTTCCTAAGTTGAGGTATACAGTGCCTTAGGAGGGACTAGGGCCAAAACAGGTTCATTGTAATTAAACGGGAAAGTGAAAAGGTCAAAATAAGAAAATAGGTCAAATTTTGTTCAACTTAGGGATCAAGGGATATTTATTATTATTTGACCGGTCTTTTTAGGCTAAGAGTGGACTTATTCAAAGATGTTCAATAATCATGTTCCAACCAACTATCCGACAACCTAGGCAAGACTAACCGATCAAGTTCTAGATTAAATACACATAGAGAACTAGGTAAGTATCTCACATACCCATAAAGAGAATTGGGTAAGTACCTCTCACACACATGACATATGATTAAATCATCAACTACTACGTATTCGGTTCATGCAATGACAAGATATGGTTATTTTTTCCCTAATACTAATGCCATCAGAAGATTCAACAAAGATCACACGTATATTCACACTCACAGTTCAATAAAATTTTGAGGGGGTATCATTAAGCACTTAAAAACACAAAGATTTGACTAAACCAAGATTCTTTCATTTTTTTCAAGTCAAACTAAACAACACACAACACATATCACAAAACACAACCAATACCTAAACATGCCTACTCTACTATGAAAACTCACTCTAGGGAAAAGAAAAATGTCAACAAAAACCTTGAGAAGACATCTAAATCCACAAGTAGCCCTACCTGCATCAAATAAGCATTCATTGTCCTCAATATATTAGGCCACTATAAAGACAAAGATTTAGGAACATACCTGTGGTACCTTAGATGAATAAATTTGATGTCAATAACTGTAAAAGAATTATCACAAATGCATAAATAACAACACACCTTGGGTTGCCTCTTAAGCAACACCTAATTTAACGTGACAGCACGATGCGGGGATCTTGATTACTCATGCTTCATCAATGTAGCCATATGGTTGACTTTCCAGGGTCATCAAAGTTCTTTGTTAGCAAAACCAACCTTATGTCAGTTGGCTACTTCATAGTTCTACAAAATTTAAATGTTACTTCCTCATATTCAACCTATACTTTAGCTCCCCCTTTCTATATCCACCAATGCTCTACCTATGGCTAAAAATGGTCTCCCTAAAATTATGGGCATCTCAAAATCAACCTTATAATCCAAAAAATAAAGTCAGCTAGAAAAATAAAGTTGTCCACCTTTACCAAAACATCAAATGATATGCCCATGAGATTTTTCACCATATGAGCTTCCATCTATAACCACATTGTTGTTGTTTCAGAAGGACTCAAGACCAACTATTTGAACACTGCCAAAAACATCAAGTTAATTCTCGCACCTAATTCATACAAAGCCTGGCAAATTAGGATGACCCAATAGTACAAGGAATAGTGAAAGATCAAGGATCACCTTTCTTTTGAATAAGCTATTGAGATATAATCACACTAGAATGGTGTAAACTACCCACATCCTCATAATTGATAGTTCTCTTCTTTTTCATTAAATCCTTCTTAAATTTTGCATAGCCGGGTATCTATTCTAGAGCTTCAAAAAGAGAAATGTTCATAGTCAACTCGTTCAGCATAGAAATAAACTTCTTAAACTTCCTTTCTTTGGCTTGCTGCTTTAATCTTTGATAAAAAGAAAAGGAGGTTAGGGAATGGGCTTTAGTTGTTGTGAGACCTCCTTACCCTTTTCTTTATTTTAGCTTCTTTCTCTACACCTATAAGATTTGGAGATACCTTATCATTCATTAACTTTTCAATTTCATTTTTGTTTTAATCATCAACTACAGTATCATTTCTTACATCAACCACACACATAAGTGAATCTATAGTAGCCTTACCACTCTAATTAGTAATGGCTAGGCTATGACTATAGTGCTTCAGATTTTGAGTAACATTGATAAAAAGAGTGATCAATTAATGTGATCCAATATACCCGATATCTTCCTAAACTATTGCTCATATTACTTATTTGCAATTTTACGTGATTCTACTTTCTATCTCAATCCTGATATATCTGTCTTAATCTCCTTAAGGTAACTCTCTTGGCTATTCAAACCTTTAACTAGCATATCAAGAAACACTTCTATTATTGAGTTAGCATAATGTTTCCTCGGTGGAAAATAAAGACCAATCTTCTCTTTTTAATCAACCTTTCTTCTCAAATCACCATCACATTCCCTTTTCTTATCCCTATCCCTATCTCAATAGTAGTTCTAACCTTGATTCCCCTGCTTTAAGTTCTAAGTGTCTTAGATAAACCATTGGACCTTGGCTCAAAAACCTGCCATCTCCCTATTCAAGTACTTTGCCTCATTTTTAGAATTAAATTCTTCATGTTAGCCTTACCTAAAAAACCTACCGGATTTACTTTTACTACTTTCATGGCAGAAAATTGCTTAGTAAACATCCCAAAACTAGTCCTTAACTCTGGTACCTCTTGAGACATTGTCTTATCCAATGCTCTTTACTTACTGGAAGCACCAATAGCATACGTACCAGTCGACCTATCTACCTCTCGAGTATGCCACCCTCGGTTGGTTTTAGTAATTTAGTCTAAGATTTATGAATCATTATCATATCGAAGACTCGTGAAAGCTCCACCTGTAATAGTATCTACTATAGACTTGGTATTTTCCTTCAAGTCTCTGTAGAATATCTCAATAATCTTCATCCCTGTGATTTTGTGATTTAGAATATTAATCAGCTTTTTCTTGAACCTTAACCATGTCTCCTAAAGTAACTCTGAATGCAACTGCCAGAAACTATAGATCTCATCCTTAAACTATGACATTTTAAAGGGTGGGAAAAATTGGTCCATGAACTGTGTGCTCTAATCATTACAGGTGGTGATAGACCTATGAGGTAGCTTTCATAACCACAATATTAGTTCTCCTGTAAGAGAGAATGGGAACAACTTAAGTCGTAGAGCTTCCCGACTCACCCCCATTAGATTGTAGGAAGTGAAAATCCCCATGAAGTTCACAAGGTGTATGTTTTCATCAACAATGGACAAACCAACAAACACTTTCTTTAAATTCAATAGCTGGATAATTGGGCTCATAATATCAAATTTCATTCCTTAGGAACATTCTAGAAAGATGATAGCACAAGTTTTAATTGGTTCAACAAACCCCAGATCTTCTTCTGGATCATTATAAACTTAGAAATATTGTTGAACTGGTGGTTTAACTCCATTCATTCTAACTCTATCTCTGTTTAGTACTGTTCGATAATTTTTCTTCTTTTATCTAGCCCTTTTAGTATGTCGGGCAAGTGTTATCTAATAATGCTCACTTATATAATTTAAAGTATTAGAGAATGGTCGTTGTTAATATCCTAACTCGCGTTGAGGTCGAATCCACAAGGAGTGAAAGATAGAGTTCTAATCTTATGGGTAATTAAGTCCTACTAAGATAATACACGAAGTGTTAGTAAAGTGAATGACATAATTAAAAGGGGGGTTCTTGGTTAAGAAAGAATGTATGTCACTAGTAACTTGATTCACAAACTAAGCAACAAACTTTAATCTAACTTCGATAATTGAAGAATCTTGGGATCATGTCTACCTAAGGGAAACTTAGGTGAGGGTGTATGAGATTTGATGCACATACTAGTAAGTCACTAATGTGGTAGGCTAGGTCTAGGACCCTTAAGGATAATTTCTAGATAAAACATCAAAGATTTCACTTGTTAACCCTTTTGGGTACCTAATAAGTGTGAAAATCATATTCACCCACTACCTCAATTTGGGCATACTTATTTCTTGGATGATACCCGAGATAAAGTCAACTACAAAATCATCATTATGTCTAAGATAGTGAAAATGAGTAAACTAATCCTAATAATTGTATACTATTGTCTTGGTTCCCGCGTCCCTCTTTCAAGGATGATGAAGTTTCCTAAAGTTCACCCAAACCCCTCTTTCAAGGATGGTTTAGACTTTCTATAGCATGGGGTTTTCACCCACAAACTGATATTGGTATTTGGGGTTTTTACCTATAAATTCCAACCAATTAAATCAGGCAATAGTAGCTCCCATTATCATCTAACTAGCAAGTACACAAATAGATCACAACCCACAATTAATTTACACCTTAGTTTAATATAATTCCAAGACTAAAAGATTTAGCTACTCATGAAGAAAAGTGAGAAACATATACCAAATGGGTTGTTCAAGGCATCTATTCTTCATAAATACAAAAATCAAAATCTCTAAATCAAATTTACAATTCTTACCCAATTTAGGGTTTTAATTTCAAATTCAAAGTATTTCTAGTATCTAAAATGCCCAAATAGGTCTTGAGGGATCACAATTGCTTACTGTCTTAACTGGCAGTGATCGTATCCCTCAAGACCAAATCGCGGTAACTGAGGCCTATTTCTGCTCTATGTATTCCAGCTGCACTTCTTTTCTCTTTATTTAATCGTTTTTAGCTCAAGTCCACATCTTTCCATATAATAGACTGTATGCTTGCAAAATATGGATATTAGTGCATTTAATCATACATATGTATCTTTTATTCATTTGAAATATCATAATGTGCACGAATGTTGAGTGCAAATGAGTGGTAAATTCAGTCCTCATCAACACCCCCAACTTAAAGTTTTGCTTGTCCTCAAGCAACACTACCCCTTACAATGAGACTATGCATATTTATGCCAACATTGAATTACTAAAATGATCATAATGACTTCAAGTTTAGTTAATACCATATTTTATCTCTTCAAACATGGGCAAAACTATTTTCACAAAACCCTCAACATAAAATGTGATTTTTTTCAAGGATGTAAGAAACTTTAAAAAACAACTATGCAGCAATCACTAAAACTCTAAAATTGACTCCTTTATTACCCCAACTATATTATACTCCTTTTTGGCCTATTTTTTGAGAGATGAAAAAATCACCTACTCGACATATTTACATACCTCCTCACAAGATAGAAAATTTCACGCACCAAGTCATCAATTATGCAACAATGAATTTAAGTGTAGAAATGCTAACAAATACCATGACATAGACTTGCCCCTATTTTAAATTGCCACTATAATGAAAATACTAGGTTGGGAATCACAAAGAGCTTTTTTGTGCTTGTAACGTTGGTTTGGGGTAGGGTACGATATCTTTTAGGAACAACATAGCTAAACCCTCCTTGAACATCTACATCACACTATTCCATCCAACTTTGGATCATGGGACACTTTTTTGTTTTCACTTTTTACATACGTGCCTACTTGTTATTCAAACTTTGATGTACACCTAGATACCATAAGTCACAGAACACGCTTTTACCATTTATGATTCTCACGATTTATTTTTTTCAACCATGAACACTACTTAATTTCATGAGAGCTTAGAGAATATGTCGTTACTATCATTGTTGTTGATATGGCTTCAACTTCACCCTCACATAGGTGATTCCTACAAATTTATTCCTCCAGATCAAAATATTTGGTCATAACTCATACCAACCAAACCTAGAAATCATTAAAAAGAACCAATCCAATAAGACTTATCCTTATTTTTTAATATTGTCTTTATCATGAGAATGGGTTAAGATAATTGGTAGTGATGAACCATCAGTCATAACTTTGTTTGATCTCCTTGAACCTATCTCTTGATATCTCTATTCTACTGGTAGAGTTACCATCATGATCACTTATCTTAGGTTGTAAACCCATTTTTTATATGATCTCTCAGTTTTCTCTCTAGTTAGGCCTTTTTTAGGTGGATTTGACACATTTTAGCTTCACATAGTCAATCGTGATAATTTCACTAGAGAGTAGTTCTCTAATAATATTATGTCTCTATCTTGTACGATGAGATTTCTTGTTATACATCGTGCTCCTATCATACTTATTATATTGTGACTATACAGTGTATGCATACCGGTGCCAAGGGTTTGAGGCAATAAGGAATATCTTCCAAGAATTTCTAGTGTCATTCAGCTTCTTCATCAACCGTATCTAAAGTATAAATTTAGATTTTATTGTAAAATAGACAATACATGTCTGTTAGGATGATTTATAAGAGATTGAATGCTCCTCCACTCAGATTAAGCACATATCCGCTTGTGGATTTTACTTCATTTGACTAGTGATCCAAATTGCATCACCATCCCAATTACCGCTATATATTTGTTATAATACAAAGAATAGTCTTAAGTATATTTTAGATACTCCAAAACTCTTTTCATTGTCATCTAATAAGTTTGATTTGGATTGCTTAGTAGCCACTCAATTTACAAATAGCACATGCTATATTTGATAACATACAATTCATGATATACAACAAACTTTTTATCACTTTTGCATAGTCCAATTGCAAGTCACTTTTACCTTTATTCTTTTAAAGTATAAAGCTCATGTCTAATAGAGTATTAGCAATATTAAAGTCCAAATACTTGAAATTTTCAAATATATTTTCAATATAATGAGACCATGACAATGCTAATACATATAGATTTCTATGAATTTATATTCCTAAGATCACATCAGCAACTCCAAGATCTTTTATATCAGATTTCTTTCTAGCATTCGCTCCGTAGCATTTATAGTGAAAATGACTCTACTAATGATCAATATGTTATCTATATTCAAACAAATAATGACTTTGTGATTTCAAGCTTCTTTGATGTAAACACATTTGTCTCTCTCATTAATCTTAAATCCATTTGCCAATATGGTTTGGTCAAATTTTGTATGCCACTTTTTGGGTGCTTGTTTCAGTTCATTAAGTGACTAGACAAGTTTGAACACTATTTTCTCTTTATCAGGAACTAAAACCCCTCAAGTTGTGAAGTGTAAATTTATTCCTCCAATTCTCTCTTTATGAAAGATATTTTCACATTCATTTAATGGATTTCAAGACCATATCTTTACTCATGATTTAATCAGTCTCACTATTGACAATCTCTTTTCAAAGGAAGAGTCCACAGAAGACATCACTTGTTTGAATGTTTGAGGCTAATTTTTGAGAGAAAATCCTACAAAATATTATCCAAACAAAGTTTATGTCCTTTGATATTTATTATGCCTCGGATTCTCTTCATTAAGTACATTCTCCCTTGGTTCATGCCTAGGTCATTTAGAGCCTTCATTAGACAACTCATGTCTAGTTTTCTTATGAAATAATATGTTCAATGAACTTAACATTATCTGATTAAATTGCCATATTATCATGAATATTCAGATGTTCAAATTTATGAATTAAAAATGGATATGATTACTATTTGTAGCATATCCGATGAAAACACAATCCACATTCTTTGGCCCTATTTTCACCCTTTGAGTATAGGAACTTGGACTTTGTCTAGGCACTTTCATACTTTGAAATATTTCAAGTTGGGTTTACTTTCTTTTTATTTCTCATATGGAATAGATTGTGTCTTTCTATGGGACACTCAATTAAGTATTTAGATCGTTGTACGATAGCTTCTACTCATAAGTTTTGTGGTACATCTGAACTTATAAGTAAGGTATTCATTATTTTCTTTAATGTTTGGCTTTTTCTTTCTGTATTTTCATTTGATAAGGGTGTGTACATGACAGTAGTTTGATGGGTAATTCTATTTTTCAAATATATCTTTGTAAAAAAAGATTCATACCCTCCAACCCTATCACTTCTTATCATTTTAATTTTTTATCTAATTAATTTGCAAATTCAGTTTTATATTTCCTAAATTCTTCTTTTACTTCATCCTTACTATTCAGTAAAGAAACATAACAATATCTAGTATAGTCATCAATAAAAGTTATGAATACTTTTTCAACCATTAAATGGTGTTGACTTCATATAACAAATGTTTATGTGAATTAAGTCTAAGATATTGAAATTCCTTTCAACAGACTTACACTGATGTTTTGTATATTTATAATCAACACATGTTTGACATTTTGATTTATTGCACTCAATGTTAGTCAAAACTTTCAAACTAATCAATTTTCACAAGGTTTTGGATTGACACGTCTTAAATAATCATGTCATGAATCATTTGACTCAATTAAACTAGAAGTTTTATTCATATTAATTATCATTACATTGATCTTAAAAAGGTTGTTAGTGAGTTAAACTTTACCTACCTAAACATTACCTTACTTCTTACAACTTTATAAGAAATAAATACACATTAGAATCCATTCAAGAAAATTTTATTTGTTCCTTCAATCTTTATCGTAGTAGAGTTTTCCATGAATATATTTTCATCTTCTTGAATCGAACCATATGATGCAAAGAGTTTTGTTGGCATATACATGGATCGAGGCACCAAAATTCATCCATCATACCATAGGATTATCATCGAGATTACATTCCAAAAGCATGTCACTAAGATTGTCTATTTCTTTTTTTGATGCAGCCATCTTTGCTTGATCATTTTTCTTGACCTTCTTTAGAGCCCGAAAATCAGTATACTTGCGGACAACTTTGCCAACATTAAAGTAATTGTCTTTGAATTTCTTCTTAGAAGGATTGTCTTGTTGTCTAGATTCTATTTTTCTCTTCTTTTACTTTGTGGGTTCATCTTCAACAATGTTTTCTCCATTCATTACTGAATACCCATGCGACCTCTTTTTCGCAGCCATGTTATCCACTTTGATTCTTAAATTTTCAATAAGATCTTTGACAAACATCTCCTTCCGTTTATCTTTCAAGTAGCTTTTGAAATCCTTCTACAAAGGTGGTAACTTCTCAATAATTGCAGCCACTTGAAAAGCATTATTCACAACAAAAACTACATCAAAGGTTATGTGAGTATCAAGAACAAACTTAATATGTTCAACAAATATAGTATTTAAGATTATACCTTCAACAATAAAATCAGGAATAATGACTTGCAATTCCTAAATTTGGGTAACAATTGCTTTACTGTCTACCATTTTGATGTCTAAAAATTTTGCCGCTATGAATTTCTTTATTCCGGCATCATCTATTTGTACTTATTTTCTGAAATATCCACTAGTTCCTTAGAAGTCTTCATTTTGTTGTACACATTATGTAGATCATCTTTTAGGCCACTCAGATTCTAATTCTTATATAAATAATCTAACTGCTTCTAAGATTCAGTCACTATGAAGCATTCTTTTATTGAAGTTTCTTCGAGAAATTTAGGAATGCTTCAATGTTGAACCTTTGCGATTTTAAAGTAGTTAAGTAAACTGTCATTTTTTGCTGTCATCTTTTGAAATCAACACTAGAAGATTTTTCTAGTCTTTTTCGCCAGTGCTATGATAGAAGCAACATGTGAACGAATTGAAGTAGCAATGTTAGTTGCTGAAATATTTGTCATTTCATCATTGATTTAGTAGTCATTTATCTATCAAAAATAGACATCCAATTTAGTATCATAAATACTAATAATGAAGTCTTAAACTTTTAACAACTTAATTCTAGTTTAAAGATGAAATTTTTATGTTCTCCTAATTGCCAATTGAATAAACTTTGACTCGTGATAAAATATTTATATCTTTAAATCACTATCAAGTTCAAGCATTGTAGAAAATCAAAAGTCTTTGATCTCTAGAAGAAAAATACAGATATAATATGTTCATTAATTTCAGTAAGATTGTTGTTTTTCAGGTGCATTAAACAAAATATGTATTTTTTTCAAAAGGAACATCAACCAAAAGGTTTAAATAACTTATGAAAAATCAAAAGAAGTTCAAAATATGTTTTGGAAAATAGCAAAATCAAACATATAGAAAGAGATGAAGATAAAAAGATTCAGGTCCACCGAATTCAGGGTATCCTTAAGGAAATTATTCCCCTCAAGTACCCAAGGTTATGGAATATATCCTTTAAGGATAACATACATCACTTCAGCAAATAGTGATATTTCAAATTTGCTAAAGTATATACCCACTCAACGATTTGTAAATCACACTTGAACTTTTTGAAAGAAGTATAATTTTCAACTTTAAAATTTTGTACTGATATTTGAGAAAAAATTAGATATTAATAGCTATAGGTGTTGCTTGAGACAAGAAGAATTTGTTCATGAAAAGTTGCACCTATTTAAAATGTCTGTAGATGGACAAATGAGGCTGCATATCCTAATTCAGTTTCAAATAGTGCTTCAAATTCAAATTCAAATCCAAATTCATATCCGAAGGAGAAGCCGAGCTGAGCAAGCACCGACGTTGATGGTGCGAGTCTTGTCTTCGTCTTGCCTTTCTATCCACTTGAAGTAATTACTTCTATATTTAAGCACAAGAATGTTCCTTTTTCCCACTAATGTGGGGAAAACACTCCTTTATAAAGTGAACACACATTTTTATTTTCCCTTCATTTTTCGTTCACTTTCATCACTAATCCAATAATTAATTACCTCTTTTGTTATATGACTTCTATTTTCTCCATTACTAAGTTACCTTTGTTTCATTGGTTTCTTAATTTTCCAGCAGTACCATGATGTCTCAAGAAGTTGTTTTTTATCCCAGTGCAGGAAAGAGAGTGGTGTATCCTACACCAATGACATCACATGAGAAGATTGTGAATGATCCAAATCTTTTCATGGAGTCTTAAGAATTTTCACTCTATTTTAGGCACCAACTATACGTAAGCAACTTTTTTTTCGTTCCTAGAAACTTTCACCTTTTTGATTTCTTGGTGACTTGAATACATAATTTTATGGTTAATACTATTGGATTCATACCACCTATGTAATAAATTTTGCAACATACACAACCTTCTTTTTTATTTTGTCGAAGTTTCCACCTTTTTGTGTTTTTGGTAACTCAGATCCACAACTTTAAAGTTGTAGGTGTTGGATGCTTATCACCTTAACAATCTGACTTATCATGTAAGCAACTTTCATTATAAAAAGATCCTAGAAGATCTTACCTTTTTACATTCATCATAACTCAGGCTCCATAAAACTGAAGGTGAAAAATGCTTCTCACTTACATAGAAATTTTTGGTATGTAAATAACCTTTTCTTACCGTGAAAATATCCCACCTTTTTGCTATTTTGGTACATCAAACCAATAAATTTTAAATTTGAGATGGAATATGCTTCCTACCTCAACCAACCCCTGTTGCCACGTAAGCAGTCTTTAATTTTACTTTGATGAAGAAGCATTGGGGAGAGGTGATTAGACAAGGTGTAACTCATATTTAGGTTACCAAGGACATGATCTTAGGAGATGTGAAAAACATATATTAGAGTAGAAGGTTAGTCAAGTATGAGTGTTATCGTGCATTAGTCATATATAATTGTAGATGTCTATCACTAGTGTTGTGGATTGTGTTTCAATTATCACACTTTATTTGTGTCTGATTATTATTATTTTGTAGATTTTACATTGTTTCCTAGTTAGTTGTCATATTTTCTTCACTATTTTCCTCTTCTTTGTACCATGATTTCCTATACTTGAGCATAGGGTCTTTCGAAAACAACTTCTTTACCTCACCGGGGTAGTGGTAAGGTCTGTGTACACTTTACTCACCGCAGACCTCACTTGTGGGGTTATAGTGGGTAGGTTGTTGTTGGTTTTTCTTTTTATATTTTCGTATAGTAGATAATGACGTATTGGCAGATTATCACTAAGAAAATTTAAAAAATACTTAGAAAATAAATAAACAAAAAGATCAAAGGTACAAAAAAACATCTACACATAAATTTATTTTTAATAGAGTATGATTTTTTGACGAAGTGAATTAGATGAACACATGTTTCTCTAGTTCCGCTACTAAAGGGGTGGATTCAATCATGAGTTGACTTTATATATTTTAAAAATATGTTCTCACTTAATAAAGTTTTATATAATTAATTAATGTTTGATTATTTATATGTTGAGGTGGCTAAAAAGGGTGGCTTTAACAAGGTATAAATGTCTCTTCTTTTATATTTCTTCTTATAATAATATATTATATCATTTAAAAAATATCTTAATAAGATATACAAATATTGTTTTGTTGTATAGGTTGTAACAGAGAAGAAATGAAAAAAAGTTAGTTCAGTATTCAAGTTTTCACCACCTAGAACAAGTGCTTCATATGCATTCTGGAAACATTATTACACTTTCTTTCATCACTTTGAACAAGTATACTTCTTTAGGCATGAAATTTTGAATGATAAATTTTCTGAATTAGTAAAATCTCTCGTGTTATATTATTTTGTGCTAAGTGTGTGTATATGTGTGTTTGTGTGTGTGTGCATATATATATTTCCACATCAGTGTTCTATTTGTTCTGGTATACGATAACATTTGTATGTAAATGATAATATTTTGTGCGTTATAACTAGGCTAGACATATTCAATTTTTACCTCAATCTTCTTGAGTCTCCACTTTCTCCTTTCTCATAGAGGAGCAACTACACAAGCTACTTTCTTTCATGTGTCATATGGAGAGAGGTTGAGATATTTTTAAAAGACGTGTCGACGTATAACTCCTTTATGTTTTGACGATCTATTAAAAGTATTTCATAATAGTAATCAAAGGTGTTATTTGACCAAATTGCAGTTTACAAGTAATAACTAGTTCAAGAATTTTGATCTTTTACTACTAGTCCATACTTTTTCCTATTTACTATGATATGAAGTAGCATTTTTACACTATTGCTTCACTAGAAATATTGAATCTTCATCTATCAATCTTCCTGATGCTCCTCTTTCCCTGTTCTCATCGAGCAGTAAAGCTACACGGAGCTACTTTCTCTCACATGTTATATGGATGGAGTTTGAAATATTTTAAAGACAATGTCAATATATAAATCCATATATTTTGAGGCATCTTTTTAAAAAATTTAATAATAGCAGTCAACAGTGTTATTTGACCAAATTGCACTTTATAATTAATAAGTAGTTCATGGATTTTGATTACCATGGCAATCTTTTTTTCAATTTACTCTGACATGTGATAACATCTGTACATTATTACTAAGCTAAAAAAATTCAATTTTCACCACGCTCTTCATAAGTCTCCTCTTTCTTTATTGTCATGGAGGAGTAACTATATGAGGTACTTTTCACCACATGTTATATGGAGTGAGGTCGAGACTTTTTAAAGATGTGTCAACTTATAACTGCTTAAGTTTTGATACATCTATTAAAAAATCTTTTATAATCATAACCAAAAGTGTAATATAATACACATTATTTGATGCTTGATTTTGAGAAGATTGCTAGTAGAATTCTTGAGATTTGAATCTTGAATTGAAAACCTTAAGGCTTGTTATTGAGATATTTTGAGAGAAAGTTTATTTGCTCTCTAAGATGATTAATTTCATATTTTGGGGGCTGAAGGTTGAGGGAAAAAGACCTAAATACCTCCAAGGATGTGGTCCTTTAATGACTGAAAACTGTACCATTGATGCGCAGACCGATGAGCCGCATCATTGGCATCAACGTGATAGCCAATGCGTCGCGTCGAGTCCACATTGACTCACTGGAAATTGATTCTAAGAGCTAGGGAAAACATCCATCAACGCAATAGTTGATATGGCGCGTCAAGATCGCGTTGATCCACTGTTTTAGGATTCCAAACGAGCTTCAAAAGAAGTCCAAAAATTCCGAAACTTGTCCGAAAACACCTATGGATATTTCTGATCATGAATCAACCTAGATATCAATATTTAAGAGATATAAAGGTCAAGAAATAAGATTGCCAACTTTTAAAGGCTAAAATAACACTAAGTCTGAATACTTAGCTAGAATTTTCTAAGTCTGAGACCCCTTAACAAGCTTACAAGAGAGAATTAAGCTATAGAATTTTGCGGGGTCTTACAATATCTGCCCCTTGGGAACATTCATCCTCGAATGAGACTGACTGAACTGAGAGTACTAGTAGGCTGAATCTACTTATTGTACATGAATATCTGGGACATTACTATAGGACTGATACTACCGATATACTGAATTACCATACTGAACAAGCATATCTGATGCATGAGTACATAATGAGCTAATTCATGAGTACATGACTGGGATTTCTGATAAGATGAGTTTCTCTTACTGAACATGTATATCTTATGCATGGATACATGACTGAACTAACTCATGAACATATGACTGAACATGCAATGGTATTTGATACCAAATTTATAACTCAAATCTAAATATGAAACTGAATAAGTTCAAGGAAAACTATTACTTAAACTAGAAAATATTGATGAACTCAAGATCATTTTTGTAGTACGCATGAATGGGAACATAAGAACATTACTGAGACTGGAATGTGGTACATAAATTGAATATCATGCACTGAACTGAGCCCCTTGAATACATGGCTTATGGCTGAAAATGGAACTTTGAGGGTCAACTTATAAGTACCTACTACTCTAAACTGGATTCGTTATGTGAATAGAACTGGGAGGTTTAGGACATGAAAGCTTGGGGTTATAGTGCATCTCCCCTTTGGGATATTATGTCTCTCAAAGAATGCTGACTTGGCGAGATACTAAGGAAAACTGGGGCGATGCACAAGGCACCTATGAACTAAATCATGAATAAATATCTGGGATCTGAAATTGATATATGATATATGAACTAAGATGAACATGCACTACCTCATTGCCCCATCTTGGAATAATTTAATTCACGAGACATTCGGATAGAGTGACTAGATGGAAATGTGGAAACCATACCACACAAACTTATCTGTCTGACTGCTAATACTGAATTACTAGCTTTATGGACTAACTCATACTAAAACTTTATTCTCAACTATACTCTCTACCTTAGTACGATACTTCACCTAGGATTACTAAAATTCTCATGGGCGCTGTTGCGCACGAATGCATAAGCATACTAACTTATCTGATTAACTAGATAACTGATAGCTGAATACTGGGCATGTAAGACTAAACTATACTTAGTCTGAATAATGGGACTGAAACTGTAGAGTGTCATAAATATGAGGTAGGGACTGACTGGGTAACATGAGATAACTTAGCATGAATTCATGAAAAAAAATCTATATTATTTGAGAATGCAAGACCAAACGTATAACATGATTTTGAAATATTCTGTAAACTGAGGTACTAAAATACTGATAATTGAATAACTAATAATTGTACGCTATGGTCAAGCAAACCTGAAACTGAGCTGAGTTTCTAACCTGATTGCTCGACTGAGACTGGGACTTGGACTGACACTATAACTGAGACTGTAACTAAGACTACGATTAATATGGTAACTGGGACTAAACATACTGTAAGGCATGAGTGTAGAAGTCATGAGCTGCATGACCTAATTTTAGAGTTCATGATTTCATGAAATATAATTTGTACTGCTGAATGAATTGGAGCTCCTCATACTAGGAACTAGAAATACACACAACTCTATGAAAAGTGTGTGAATATAAGTTGTGTTCATGGAGCTGAGACGTAAAGCATGCATAGGTATAATAATGACTGAAATACAAGCTTTGAACTGAGATAAAGATGGGTTGGGCATCATTCCCACCCATTACTTTTCTGTACATACTAATATTACTACTAAAGTCTGGAAGCCTGACTTCTTAAGTATTATAATCAGATAGTTTTTGTATACCCACTGGGCTATGATAGACTGACCCACTGGGGTAGGGGCTGAGAAAGTTTTTGTTAATATTTTTTTTGAACTTAAAGTTAACTACTATACAAGGAGTTACAAAAGACAGCGAAACTCCTAGATCTAATGAGACATAAATATGTAAATGGGAGATCTGTAACATACCAGTGACCGCATCAAGAGAAATTTCCTGATCTTGTCTAGACAGAAGTGCATAAATCCTATTTGGGCGTTGCCCACTAATGGCACTGGAAGTGGAACCTTGCTGATTCGGGCGACCGAACTGAGCTGAAGGCCGACTGTGCTGACTTTGTAGACCACCCTTAGGATAGTCTTAAACTCTGTGACCTGACTCGCTACATCCAAAACACACATCACTGCCGGCTGTACACATACCCTTATGATTATTACCACATTTCTTGCAAAGAGGATTAGTACAAACACCGCTTGCACTACTTTGGGTTTTGGAGCCTAGCGCCCCATCATGACTGTCATTCCTGAACCTTGGTACTGGTGTACTAGCTGAAGATGGAACTGGGCCTGAAGACTTCTGGCTAAATAGAGAATGGTTACCACTTTCTGACCTTGGCTGGACAAAACTAAAGCTACCCGTTCTGGGTCTCTTATTTTCTCTCTCCTTTTTCTTAAGTTTCTGTTCCTTAATCTGTTGAGCATGGACCATAAGCCTAGATATGTCCATATCTCTAATCAATATCGTTGTCCTGTACTTCTTAACCACTCTACTCGATACCACAAACACAAGCTTACTCATTCTGGATTTTGTTGTCTGCTACAATATGAGGAGCATACATCGCTAACTGAGTAAACTTGAGGGAATACTTTTTTACACTCATACTGCCCTGCCTGAGATTGATGAACTCTAACACCTTGGCTTCTTTCAGCTCTAAGGGAAAGAATCTATCTAAGAAGGTTATAGAAAACTCTTCCCATTCTATAGGCTCTGTATTTGCACCCATGTCTACCTTCTACTGCTTAAACATGTATGGGCTACATCTTGTAGCTGATAGGTGGCTAACTCAGTGCTCTCAACAGCAGTCACCCCCATTATATCCATAACCTTTTGTACCTAATCAAGAAATTCTTAAGGTTCCTCATCTGACTTAGACCTGGTAAACGATGGAGGGTTCATTCGGGTGAAATCCCGAATCCTAGCAGCAGCAGTATTGGCCACTAGGTTGGCCGAAATAGTTGCTGGTCTTTTATTCTGGGCTACCATAGAATGATCTAGGGTGCTAAAGGCTTCTCTAAACTCAGCATTGGAGACATGTTCATCTAGAGAATCTGGCTAGACGGGCTAAGGTTGAGGCTGGTCTCCCGCTTCTCTTTCCTTAGTTCTTTTTTGAGACATGTTCTGTGAATACAAGAGAAACGTGGATTAGGTTGAGATTTTAACTGGAGCTCATGCTCACTCGCATGACATGAATACTGAAGGAAGGGAAACTTTTATTAAAACATCTCATAGCCTCCTATCTGTAAATGTGGTGCCCAACTTACCCATTCACAAGACTCTACTAGATGCAGCTTTCAAATATCCTAGGAAACTGTTGAACCTTAGGCTCTAATACCAAATTTGTAATGCCCCAAGTCTGTACCCTAAATGCTACATGGTGCTCATGATCCTGAAGGACCACAAGCTAACCCATGACTGGTACCTGCTGTAATAAATTAATAATAATGCTATAAAAATGCAAAATTAGGCAAAACTTGCCATAAGGTTCAATACTGTAAATAGTATTAGATATGGTATCACAATACCAAAACTGAACATTAATACTAAAAACTAAACAATTGTCTGAACTATACTCTATTCTGGAAAGCCTTTAAACTGTCTAAACTGTGGAGTTGATGGGACAAGTTCCCAACTAACTTTGACTACTGAAAGTAAATTGAAATGCTAAAATAAATAATCATGTCCTTAAACTATGAGGACTCACCACTAACTTTGTATGCTGAGAATATGAACTGCTAAGGGTGCTCTGGAGCCCGTGCGTCTGAACCTATGATATAAGATATCATAGTGTAAGAGAAAAACATGTGTCAGTACTTTAAATGTACTGGTATACTTAGTGAGGTAGGCTGAAATGCATGGGTTCTTATGCATGAACAATAATAATCGAATAATATGAGTATGACTGAATGAGAGTACATGCATGAATACGTAGACTGTAACTGAAATCATGGTAACACTGGATACTAAATCTGAATACTAATAAACAGATATATGAGAATACTAATATTGAATTACTGATAACTGAATGACTATATCTGAGAGTCTTAAATCTGTGGAACTGTACTGAGTTTTGAACTGAGCTGAGTGACTGTATCTAACAGTCCTAAATCTGTAGAACTAAACTGAGTTCTATACTAAGACTGAATCTAAAATTGAGACTATGTGAGGTAATCATCTAACCGACATGACCCTCTCTAAACTGATTGGGGTCCAAATTGTAACCCTAGTTAGAAGGGTGTCAATATCATACCACGGGTAAGGACAAGCTGTGAGTTATCCCTCTCTGATAGGAAGCTCTTCCATCAACCCTCGCTAATAGGAAAACTCAAATAAGATATATCAACCCTAGCCTCATAGGGAGATATCTCACCTACACTGGCTACATAGTTCTGGAATACAAGGATTGCTCCTAAGGATTTCACCCTTTACTGGCAGGTGAGTCCCCATCCTTGGGTTCACTCGGTAATGAATGCTACTCCCAACTGAATAGATACTGGACTAAATTATAGACTATACTAGGCTAGACTAAACTGTTTATTGATCGTGCTGTATAACTGAACTAGACTGATTTTGTGTTATCTAACTACTGGATTGATCACTGACTGAATTATGTGAACTGACTGAGTTCACTAAGTTCTGAACTGGATACTACTGCGTTCTGAATTGAATACTGAACTGAGACTGATTACTGAGTACTACTAAATTTTTTTGAGTCCTATAATTAACCGAGAGTACTACTGATCATAACATGACATAGATTATTCTGTAACTGACACTGGCTCTAGGTAAACGTCTAAATTGTTGAGTATAAATACCCCTAGGACTCGATAACAAGAAAAGTAGAGCATAGCATAGTTGTAAATGTCATAACAATGCATACTAGTCCATAGTTTGTTCGTAGAGACATTTACTTAAACACTTGTAATGCACTAACTTGTACATGAATGGGGAATACATGTTAGCATGCCATAATTTCATTATTCAACTCACATGGACAATTCATCAAAGACTTAGTTAGCATACATATGCACATGACACTAAACAATAAGTAGACATTATAATTCAAATCCCCAATGATAATTTCAAATGTTTTACATGGATCCTTTTGATATTACATACATATCAGTTAACCTCACATGAAACATATCACAAAACATGGATTAGACTCTCAATTAATCATTATAAACATGAACATAATCAAACCCTACATGGAATTCATGAAATCCATAAACTTGAAGTTTAAAAATAGTTTCTTGGACTCCAAGGGTGGAAGGGACCCTTGGATGAACACTTCACATACCATGATGCTTGATTTTGAGAAGATTGTTGGTAGAATTCTTGAGATTTGAATCTTGAATTGAAAACCCTAAGGCTTGTTCTTGAGAGATTTTGAGAGAAAGTAAGTTTATTTGCTCCCTAAGATGATTAAATTCATGTTTTGGGGGACGAAGGTTGAGGGGAAAAAACCTAAATACCCCTAAGGACGCGGTCTTTTAATGATTGAAAACTGTACTATCGACGCACTGCGTCAATGGTATCGATGCTATAGCCAACGCGTTGTGTCGAGTCTGCATTGACTCACTGGAAATTAACGCTGGGAGATGGGGAAAACATCCATCAATGTGATAGTAGATGCGGTGCGTCAAGATCGCGTTGATCCACTATTTTAGGATTCCAAAGGAGCTTCAAATAGAGTCCAAAAAATCCGAAACTTGTCCGAAAACACCTATGGACATTCTTGATCATAAATCAATCTATATATCAATATTTAAGGGGTGTAAAGATTGTGAAATAAGATTGCCAACTTTCAAAGGCTAAAATAACACTAAGTCTGAATACTTAGCTAGAACTTTCTAAGTCTGGGACCCCTTAACAAGCTTAAGGGACTGAATTAAGCTAGTGATTTTGCGGGGCTTACAATAGCACAAGAAACAAGTATGCGATCATTACTTTGAATATACTGGTATGCTAACTGAGGTAGGATGATATGCATGGTTTTATGCACAGGAGTAATAACTGTCTGAATGAATAGCATAGAGTACTGAATAGAATGCATGAAATATGTAAATACTGAGAATGCATGACCTAGAATAAAATATTTTCTAAATTAAAATACTGAAATCTGATAATTGAGTTACTGATATCTATATTCTATGGTCAATATAATCCTGAACTAAAGTATATTGAATACTCTACTGAGACTGTGGGAACTATCATCTAACTGATATGCCCCAATGAGCAAGTTGGAGTCCAACCTATGAGCCTAGTTGAAAGGGTGTCTGCATCGTGCCATGAGTACTAGCACTGGCTGCGTGGATCGACTAAAGTATTATCCCGACGGACTTAGGATTACCCTCATCTGGCAAGTACCCATATGAGATCAACCCTCAACTGGCAGGTTTACATCTCAACCTATGCTATATACTTAGTTATGGAACGTGGGGATTGCTACTAAAGGTCACACCCTCAACTGGTAGATGAGCCCCCATCCCTGGGTTCGCTCGATGCTATCCTACTCCCAACTGAACTGACTCTAATCACTGACAAAATTGAGCTTACTGACATTATGTACTGACAAAACTGATAATGCTCTACTGTATTTGAAACCCTTCTAAAAGTCTAAACTAAGTAAAAAGCTAAGTTTTTGGTTATTCATAACCCCCAGGACTTGATAGCAATAATAGAAAAATAGTACTAACGCTTTGAGGACATAATATAAAAGCACTTATTCAAAATTCATTCTTGTAGGTATTTCATCAAACACTTGATACTCATAGTTTAAGCTAAGCATGAGAATAGTTTAAAGCTTGTAGAAATAACATGATTTCAGCATCAACATCACTAATTATGATTTAAATCAGTGAGTAACATAATTCAAACGCATGGGGTTTAATAACAACAACAATTACATGTAAACACGGTGAAAAATCAAGATTCATGGAGATTCATGGTTAAAAATCATGATAACAAGTAAAAATCATTCTTTTAAAATTGAAATTTGGGTCCTTGAACTCCATGGGTGAAAAGGACCCATGGATAGATATTTAACATACCTTAGTTGATAAAATTTAGATAGTTCTTCATGAATTCTTGAAACTTTATCTTGAACTTTGAAGGCTAGGGTTTGTTCTTGAGAGGGAATTTGTTTATTTAAGAAAAATTGTGAGTAATGGGGCACATAATGCTCCCTTTGGGCTGTAATTACATGTTTTAGACGGATTTGAGGCTATGGAAAAAGACCAAACGGTCCCTAAAAAATTAAATCATGGTCTGTAAATACCGATTTTACATGCCTGCGCAATACGGTGCTATTGTGTTGTGCCACTTAGAAAAGGACAATCCCCATTTTTTCCAACGGTGCAATGTGGTGCAATCGTGTTACGCCACTGGAAATGGAAAATCCCATTTTGGCACCTTGGTCCGACGCGACACCACCATCATTTTATTGCATTTTCATCTCTTGCATTTTGTCTATGTGTTTGTTGTCGTGTACTTAGTTTCTCTCTCTATATGTGTGTGTGTGCGTGCGTGTATGTATGGGTGTAACTTTCTTTTTTGCCTTATTAAATCATAGAAGTTTTAGTGGAGATGGTGTGAGCTACCATTTGGAAACTTTTCTATATGCATGTGACATGCTAATAATATCTTTTACTTTTTTAATTTTCTACTTTGCTCAGTCTACCTATGATACCTACTGAGTATAAGTTGACCATACTAACTCCTACTTCCATATCTTTTTGCTATAGGTCCCAGTTCGAGTGTAGCCTGTGGTGGCTAATTTCATGTCATGGTAGCTAATTTTGAGGTACTTCTTGACTCTAGAGTTTGGGGATGATTTTGGGCTTCCTTTATGTTATATTATTTTTATCTATATTCGGAGACAGACTCTTGTATTTTAATTTTCATACTATGTATTAAATGCTTTCTTTATTTTTGACACCATTTATAAGGATTTCGCATTTTGTTCAGATTTTTTCTATGTTTATACATGTTGGCTTGACTACATTTTAGAAGTCTCTTATTTACGATTTTCTTTCATATTTCGAGTGTCCTTTCTGGAGTGGTATTTATCTTACCTAATAAAGCTAGTTCCTAGGTAGGTGCCATCATGACCTCAACCTTTCGGTCATGACAAATTGACATCAAAGCGCCAGGTTCATATGTCTCATAAGTAAGAAAAGTAGGGTGTCTAATAGTGTATCGTGGATTGGTACATTAACGTCTGTATCTATCTTCAAGAGGCTATAAGACATCTTTAGGAAAAAATTCTTTAATTTGATTCCTTATCATGCGGGTTATTCCTAACAAGTATTCTTCAACTTGTATTTTATTCTTTGTTGCACAGATGGTGAGGACTAGATCCAAAGATATTGAGGATATTGAGTCAGCACCCATTATTGGAGGCTTTAGTCAAGGGGTGAGGCAAATATCATTGCCGAGCTAAAGGTAGAGGTTGGGCACGAGGAGCTACTCTGGCCAGAGGAAGGGCTAGAGTGGTCTCTCCCGAGACAGAGAGATATAATGATATGAGTACCATCTGTAGAGTATGCGGGTGTTGACACCTAATATTTGTCCTCCATAACTAAGTTTAGTTATGAGTTTTTTCGGTTTTAAATAAAATTATAAAAGGTTATTTTATCTAAATAAAATTTTTTCAGAATATTTATCTAGCTCATTTTTTTTATTGTAAGCAACGATTATATATTTTCGTATTAGTACATACGAAATCATATAAGTTTGTTACTTAAATAATTATTTTATGAAAAATCTAATTTTAATTAGGGATTATCTCAAAAATGATTTAAATGGGTAAAAGCTTGCTTTTAAGATAATTTGTCCCCAAAATAATTTATTTGAAAAATATTTATTTGATTTTATTTAATCAAGAAACTCGGGATTAAATCGATACTTCATTCGTATCGAATTTTAATTCAATTTAGTTAATTTAGGGAATTTGGTCTTGATTGAGATCAATAGGCTAAAGTGCAATGCAATTGGCCAATTGATCTTTTAATTTGATTAAAATTTAAATAAATTGAGTAAATCGTAATTCTAAAATTATTTAATTAATAGCCTGAATCAATCCACCACCAGCCCCTTTATTTTTTGAAAAAATTACAGAAACTAGCATTCTTAAGACTATAATTACAATAAATAGCAACACTTTTTTAAAATTACAACTTATAGCAAAAGTAGCAATATTTTACCCACTTCATAGTAATAGAAGAATATGTATTTTTAAGTTGTGCATATGTATTTATGAGTAATACATATATATTTGCATATGTATTTATATAGCAACATTTTACTTAAATATAAATACAATTTGCTATTTTTCGTAATTATGAAACTGTTGCTATAAAAGTTATAATTAAAGCTACATAATTGCTATTTTTGAAATTTTCCTTTTTTTTTTTCAGCAAATACCAGCCCAACAGACCACCTAAGACGACCCATTTACTTCGGAAAAATTTCAGAAATAGCAACTCTGTAGCCTTAATTATAACTTATATAGCAATAATTTATAATTACGAAAAATAGCAAATTGTATATGTATTTAAGTAAAATATTGCTATATAAATACGTATACAAATATATATGTATTACTCATAAATACATATGCACAACTGAAAAATACATATTCTTCTATTACTATGAAGTGGGTAAAATATTATTACTTTTGTTATAAATTGTAATTTTGAAAAAATATTGCTATTTATTATAATTATAATCTTAAAATGCTAGTTTCTGTAATTTTTTCATTTTGTTTCGCTTTTGCAACAACAAAACCCATCCAACAGCCGACTCACAAAAACTCCAACCCGGCCCATTTCTCCACCTTTCCCCTTTATCCGTACAGCGTACGATGACAACAATAACAACGACGACGACAACTTCAACGAAATCGATGTCGAACAACACTCAAACCACCAGATAATGGAATGTCTGATGGTTTTCACCTCTCCCCGTCTGTCTTCCCTTGTCACTCACGATTTTCAGCCCATCTCTATAAATATCACCTCAATTCCTTTCTAAAAAGGAAAGAATATATAGGTTCAATGGTTCTTGAAGTATTTTTTCTTTGAATCAGTGGACAAATAGTTGTTCACCTTGAAGAACTCAAATTGTAAAATCCAAAATCTCAATATTTCAAATTTATTCTGAAAAGGTGATTTTCTTTTCCTCAATACTGTAAATCGTCACTCAAATTTGAATTTTGAAAGGCTTTAAAGAGAAGTCAGCCAGCCCAATTTTGCCTATAAAAAGAGGTTTTGTTCACCCTTCTAAAACAAGGTTAAGGGATAGAGAAATTGGGGAATATCTTGTGTTTTTATCTTACTCTCCCATTCACTAAATTCTCTATTTTCTTTAGTTTACTCCCGATGTTCTCCTTGTTTCCTTTTCGTCGTCCGAACGCGGAGTCAAGGTTAGTGGAAACTAGTTGCCGTCCACTCCTCATCTAGGTTCGCTGCTTCAAAAAAGGTAATACTTCTTTTACTTTGTCCTAATTTGGTGATGTATTTGAAATATGCTTTACAAGTTTAGGTGGAATTCTGTGTACCTGAGTTAGTTGTACAAAGTTTTATGCTTATGTTGAAAATTTGCGATGACTTTTGCTCATTACGTGTAGACTATGATCCAACAAAGAATACAAGCTTGAATCTTTATGATGAAAGAGAACGTGTGTTTGTTTCTTGTGAAAAATCCAATCAAATAATATTGTGACCTTTCTTGTTATAGCCTGAAGAAAAGATTTCCTTCTGTTCAAACTTGACTATTTTTTCTCTTTTAAGAGTCTAAGCCAGGTCCTTTTTTGTTCTGTTTTGGAATATAAGTAATTTTTTTGGCGACTAGATGTTGAACTTATGCGCTATTGTGCCCTGTTGATGAGCTTTAAAATTTGATGTTTTGTGTTGATATATATCACGCAATGCTGCTGGCCCGACAAATTTGAGGGAAATTGGTAAAATTCCTTTCCATGATTATTAGCTCCCGCAGTAGGCAAACAAGGTAAAATATGCTGTGTGTCCTAGCAGTAAGTCAAGGAAATGAGATTTGTTGTTATCTTTATTTCTTTATTTCTCCTAGCCATAATTCATTGGTGCACAAGACCGTTTTTCTGCCACCCTAAGCCTTGTCATGTTAAGGCAGTAGGTACCGATATTTATGTTGTTGGAAAGTAATCATCGAATTGTACATAAGTTAGCCCTAACACCAGTGTTATAAAAAAATTGTTTGTTAGCCATGTGAAGCTATTATGGGTGTCATATTGTGCTTTGGCTTGAGGTTGATTGTTTGTTCGTTGTTGTACTGTTTTTTTTGGTTTTGGACAATATGGAAGCATGAATTGATTGTGACTTTTTGTTAAGAAAAGCAAAGGAAGATGTTGCGTTTTTCTTCCAACACGAAATCTTGAATATGTAATTTATAATTGTTAGCCTTTATGCAACTACACTACTCTATTTGTTTCTAGCCATTAAAATGTAAATCTTAATATATCTTGTCAACTGTTTTGAGCCATTGGGTCCTCATTTTATTTCTATGAACCTGTTGCCGTCTATTTAATCATCCTTCTCTTTACTCGATCGTGTATTAATCCGTATCTTCTTTTTATTACATGAACTCTCTCTTATGAGTCCCTAGAACTCCCATTTCTTGCATTCGATTGGGCTAAACTCAACCTTGATCGAGTCAAGCCTTATCAAAATTCAAAAGGTGGACTGGTATACAAGAACCAACATTGGTATACAGCCTGTTATACAATTATATGCCGCTGGTATACATCGGACACAGTAGCTGAATAAAAAATGGAGGGAAAATACGCAGGTATCCACGCTGATATACACTGTAACTCAGTGGTATACCAAAAAATGCAGGGAAAGGAGCTGCCGGCATACAGCTAATATACATAGAAAATGGACTGAAGATCTATGAAATTTAGGCCCAAAAGCTGGTTAGCCCTTTAGTGGGCCAAAAGGGCCCAATCCAAACTCTTCTTTATCTATATTCCATTTTAATTTATCTAGTTGTATTTACTTGAACACTTAGGTTAATTAATCAAGATAAATTTCTCAAGATTGTGTACATTGTACTTTTCCAAAGTCTTTCAAATTACCTTACTTTAGAGAGTCGACGCATTCGTGGGGTGAGCAGGAGTTTTACTGTCGGAGAACAACATGCCTTCTGACATAGGAAATCCAAGTCCATGTCTGCCCAAATCATAGAAAAACTTAAGATAGAGTCATGCCTCCCTTTCAATTCAAGTCATGCATGCATATACCTTAGTTGAGTTGATTCTTGGTATTGACTCCGCATTTAGGATATCCACCTATACGTCGACGGGTTCTACGACCCAACGATCAACAAACATATTTTTTGAAACGTGATATGTTAGATGAATCCTTGTTAATTGTTCGGATCAATCTATCTCGAATAACTGTCATTAAGGCTCATCCTTCCTATATTAGGGTCACCCAATTTAGGACGCGAATATTTACATTTGCTATTATGTGGTATAATTATTTTATATGCTATGTGTTGCTTTGATTAAAGATAAATAGATCCACTCTATTTTTTGTAGGACATTTAGGAAGAAATATAAACTTACTATCTAAAAGTCTCCCAAAACATTCCAGGTCTCCAAGTCTCCCAAAAAAGTCCTCAGTCATTATTCATTAACTTCCTTTTTGAACACATTTATGTTCTTTTAGAAAATTGATCATGAACTCAAGAACCGTTCAAATAAAAGAAAAAAAGTGGAGTTCATCCAAGTGGAGGAAGTGCTAATGGCTGAAATTAAGAGAGTGGTCAGGAAGATCAATCAGACAAACGAGGAAATTGCTAAAGTCAAACAATTGATTACGCAAGAAAAGAAGAATTTTGAGCTTAAAATTAAAGACCCGACTGAAAGCTATAAGAAATGAAACATGAAACAAGCCTCACCTTCAGATGCAAGGGGAGGTTCGAATTGAAATTGCCATCATTCTAACCATAGAAGATCAAGATATGGAAGAAGTATAATGAAATGGGAATGACCACGCCTATCTAGGACCTAGTCGTTCTTGTCCTTTCATGTTTGATCCTTGCCTATTTGAACTACATATGGCCTGATTTCTCCTTTGTGAGATACATAAACAACCTTTCAGTCTGGACTTTGTCCTTTAAAACTTTATCTCTCATTTTGTTGAGAAAAGTCGCATGAATCCAAGTCAGCAGATCGAGACACCTAAAGATTTACACTTGTAAAATTTCTTGTTAAAGACCCACTTATTCAAAAAAGTTCTTCCCATAATATTCTTTCTAGTCAACACTCAACTGTGGATCAATTTACCTAGGAGGAAAACAACTTTACGTGTTTATATTATGTAGAATATCTTGCATTACTTACCACTAACGGGATCTAACATATTTTCTTTTGGAGTTGTTTACCTTATCAGGTAATCAAGTAAGTAGAAATTGGTCAGTGCTGAAAGCTGGTGGAACACCCATACATCATTAGATCTAAGGAAAATAGATTCCTCCATTAACCGTCGCTTTGTTACTGAAAAGGAAAGAATGGATGGTAGTAGCGAGGGAAATGCTCTCACCAAAATTACTGTTAAGGACAGTGTGATAACAACAAAAGGTGAGATGATTATCAAATTTACTAGGAGAATGGAGGATATTTAAGAAGAAGTACAACAGGCAAAAGATATGGCTAATCTGGCCATTTTTTCTAATACGCCAGCCTTGGATAACTGTGCGTGTCCACTTCGATTCCCTCCCTTTAGCTCTCCTAACAATGAGAACCAACCAAATGATGTACCTTCTGCTTTTATGCCTATATCTCTTACTAATCCCATCAATCTATCATACAAGCTGCGACAATAATCCAAATACTTACCATCCTTAAAACTACACTCCAAATTACCAAAATACCTCCCCAAATTCTTGCATTTCCCAAAACACTCATCCTACTTTTAATCCTAATGTCAATGTTCCTCAAAATTCCATTCCTACCTATCAAAACTCCACTTATACTGCCCACAACCTTTTGTTAATTAAAAATATGTCTCCCTCTACCTATTATGCCACTGTAATACCTGACATTCCCCTAAAACCTAGAAATTGACCAATATAAGGAAATGGAAAAAAGTGTAAGGATTTGAAAGACAAACATTCTAGGGAGATACTTCTGATAAAGAAAGAGACTGCCAAGATGAAGAAAATCTATAGTTTGTCCAATGCAACGATGTTTCGTTAAGATAACCTTTGCATCAACCTCGATTCAAATTTTCCTAAAAGATTTAAAATTTCTAAGTTTGAAACATTCAATGGTACTGGAAATCTTACAGCCCATTTGAGAGGTTATTGTAACCAAATGGTAGGTGCTGGTAGAAATGAAGTAATACTGATGAGGCTCTTGAGTCGAAGCCTAAGTAAAGAGGCATTAAAATGGTGTGCTTCGCAGGAACTAAAAAAGTGGCCTGAATGAAGTGCTTTGGCTAGGGATTTTGCTGATACATTTTCCTATAAGGTCGAGATAGATCTTGACCAATATTCTTTGGACCGCTTCAAGAAAAAGCTTAATGTATTCTTTGTTAATATGCCTATCGCTAGAGAGAAAAGGCAGCGAAGGTACGACCTCCCATGACAGAAGAAGAAATAGTTATTGTATTTACCTGAGCTCGAGAGAGGGGGTTTTATGATAAGATGATATCAGTAGTTCGTGCTACCTTCACTGGTTTGGTTAAGATCGTAGAAATAGTTGAGGAAGGACTTAGGACAGGGAAGATCAAAAAAGCCTCTTCCCAACTTGGATATTCAGGACCCTTAAAAAAAAAGAAAATGTCTCATTCATATCCTCTAGTCCAAACTAAAAGTCAAAGAAATTTTTCGGGTCCAATTCCGGGAAAGCATCATCACCGTCTATATACCCCTTAACTCCACAAAATCCTTAACCTATGTTTTATACCCAACCCAATTCCTGAATTCCACAACCAAATATCTCTACCAATCAACAAAATTATCCAGATCCATTGCCAAATTATCATCCCACCCCCAACTGGCAGGTTGATGTCTCAACCTACATTGGCTACATAGTTCTAGAACATAAGGACTGCTTCTAAGGATCACACCATCTACTGGCAGGTGAGTCCCCATCCTTGGTTTTATTCGATGCTAAATCCTACTCCCAACTACATAGCCATTGGACTGAGTTTTGAACTGTACTAGGTTGGACTGAACTGTTACTGATCATACTGTCTAACTGAACTAAATTGATTTCACTAAGTTCCATTGACTGATGGAATACTACTGAATTTTGTTAACTGACTGAATTTATTATGGTCTGAACTGAATATTGAATTGGACAGGACTGATACTGAGTCTATTGAGTTTTTCCTGAGTTTTGTAACTGACTGAGAGTACTACTGATCGTGGCATGACTGAGATTATTCTATAATCGACACTAGCTTTAGGTAATCAGCTAAATTTTCAGGTATTAAATACCCCCAGGACTCGATAGCATGAAAAGAAAAGCAGCACATGACCTTGCATAGCATAGAAATGTACACTTGTTCATAATGCATCTATAGAGGCATTTTATCAAACACTTGAATGGCATGAACTAGTATACATGCTAATATGATATAATCTCACTATTTAATTCACATGAACAACTCATCAAATACTTGGAAGGCATTGTATATGCACATATTACTAATCAACACATGAGCATCACAATTTCAAGGCTTTAACATGAATTCACATGATGCTACATACATAATAATTGTTTTTACATAAATCTTACACTTAATCACGGAATAGAAACCCAATCAACATTATAATCATGAATACACTTGAATCCAAATCATGAAAATCATGAAATCAATTTACTTAATGTTTAAAAGAGTTTCTTGGATTCCAAGGGTGGAAGGGATCCTTGGATGAACACTTGACATATCTTGAAGCTTGAATTCTGAAAGATTGATTGACTTCCTTGCAAATTGGATCCTTGAATGTGATGAACTAGGGTTTGTTCTTGAAAAATTCTAGAGAGAATGAGTAAATTTGGCCTTTTGGATGACTTAATTACATGTTTTGGGGGCTGATATAAGATGGGAAAAGACTCATTTACCCCTCTGGATGTGGGTTTTAACTACTGAAAACTTGACTAGCGATGCACAGACCGACGTACCACATCATTGTCATCGATACGATGGTCAATGCAGCGAGTTGAGTCCGCATCAATTCACTAGAATTTACACTGTAATATGGAGGAAAATATTCATCGATGCGATAGGCAATAGGGTGTGTCTATATCGCGTTGATCCATTAGTTTAGACTTTAAAATGTGTTTCAAACAAAGTCCAAAAAATTCGAAACTTGTTCGAGAATTTCCACTGACATTTCTAATCAGGATTCAACCTAAAAATCATTACTTTAAGGTCATGAGGATCGTGAAAAAGGATCACCAACTTACGAAGGCTAAAATAACTCTAGATATGAATACTTAGCTAAATATTTCTAAGTCTTGGACCCCTTACTAGCTTTTATAGGACTGAATCAAGCTTAGGATTTTGTGGGGTCTTATAATATCTCCCCCTTAGGAACATTCATCCCCAAATGAGACTGACTAAGCTAGGAATACTGATAGACTAACTTTAGATAATGGATATGCACAACTGCAACATGTTTTCATAACTGACACTGCTGATATGCTGAAATTTGATACTGAACATGTATATCTGATGCATGAGTACATAGCTGAACATGATTCATGAATGCATGACTGGAATTGCTAATAAGTTGAGTTTCATATGATGAACATGCATATCTGATGCATGAACTCACAACTAAATATGCAATGGTAACTGATACTAAGTCTATAAAGGAAAATCTGAGCATGGAACTAAGCAAGTTCAAGGGAAAACTGTTACCTTATGTTGAATCTGAGTTTGCAGAGAAGAGGTGAGGTTACTTGGTCCGCATATCTGCCTCTACTTCCCAAGTATCTCTATCAACGAACTGATTCTGCTAAAGAACTTTGACTAGAGGCACCTCTTTGTTCCTCAGTCTTTGAATCTGATAATCAAGGATTTCGACTGGAATCTCCCCATAAGAGAGGCTGTTCTGAACGTCTATACTCCCAACTGAGACTATAGCTACTGGTTCACCTATGCATTTCTTTAGAAAGGAGACATGGAACACTGGATGGACTGAAGGTAGATCCGAAGGCAACTCAAGCTCGTGAGCTACCTTTCCGAAATGGCTACAATTTTTTAAGGATCAATTTATCGGAGAATTAGTTTCGCCTTCTTTCCAAACCTATTCACTTCTTTTATAGGAGAGATTTTCAAATACACATAGTCACTAATCTCAAACATAAGATCCTTTCTCCGCATATCTGCGTATGATTTCTGTCGGCTCTGAGTTTTCTTAAGCCTTTGCCTAATCAAATGAACCTTATTTAAGTTGTCAAACACCAAATCAGGCCCTACTATTGCGACCTCTCCCACTTTAAACCAACCAATGGGTGACCTATATCTTCTCCTATAGAGTGCCTCAAATGGAGCCATCTGAATGCTGGAATGATAGATATTGTTATATTTAAACTCAATCAAATGTCAGTAGTCATCCCAACTACCTTTAAAGTCTATCGCACACGCTCGCAGCATATTCTCTAAAGTCTGAATGGTACTTTCTGCTTGACCATCTGTCTGAGGAAGAAAGGATGTACTAAGGTGAACTTGGGTACCACGACCCTTTTGAAATTCCTTCTAGAAATGAGAGGTGAACTGTGTACATCTATCTGAGATAATGGACAATGGAACTCCGTGTAATCTAACTAACTCTTTGACATAGAGCTTGGCATAATCCTCAGCTAAATAAGAGGTATGGACTGGTAGGAAATGAGATAATTTGGTCATCCTATCTATAATAACCTAAACTAAATTGTGTTGACGATGAGTACGAGTCAAACCCATCACAAAATCCATGCTCACCTCTTCCCACTAGGATTCTGATACTCGATCTTAACCTGCTTACATGTTGAGCACTTGGCTACAAACTCTGCAATGTCTCTCTTCATCCCACTCCACTAATAGATCTCCTACAAATCATGGTATATCTTAGTGGCCCCTGGATGAATAGAGTAACTGTAATACCCTGGGAAATTTTTCATTAAAATTTTGTGCATAAACGTGTTGGATTGTATTTTCTAGAATGAATTATAAATTTTTTGTGTGGAATGTCTTAGATTATGACCCAATATTGCCCAGAGTATCGAATAATCTTTCAAACGATATGTGGATCATCCAAAATGGACACCCGAGAAATGAGTTATGAACATTTCGATCGAACCGTGAATAGTAGTGAACAGTAAAATGTGCAGGAAAAAGTACTGAGGCCCGGCGTATTTTTGCTCCAACTTTAAATGATCATAAATCCTTTTACATAAAGATCTGGGTGATCTACTATATATAAACGGAAAGCTCTGCGAGTCCTCTTTCCAATGAAATTGGTTTCATCCAATTTTTCTATTGAAGCAAAAAGTTATGGTCGATCTACTTCAGCCTATCAAAAGCAAATTTTTGGGTCAAATTCAAATGATCATAACTCCTTGTACACAATGATCTGGATGAGATACTATATATCAACGGAAAGATATGAGAGTCCTCTTTCTAAAAAAATTAGTTTCATCCAATTTAGATATCGGAGTAAAACGTTATGGTTAATCTACTTTAGACTATCAAAATAGTCCACCAAAGGACTAATTCGAGAATTATTTGATTTTTAGGGGCGTTTGGTCATTCCCCCTCACCCAAAATCCGTCCAAACCCTATATTAAATCCTATTAGAAGCATTATATGTTATATTTCGTCAAATTCCCTCAAAATAAAAATCCTAAGATCTTACATCCAACTTCAAGAACCTCCAAAGTTCACCATTAATTCTGCAAATTTATTCAAGATTTCAAGTTCCTAGTTCAAGAACTCCAAGAACCATCATTCAAAGGCACGATTAACATCTCAAAAATGAGTATCGATCTAAAGTTCATCTTTCAAGGTATGTGGGGTTTTGTCAACAAGAACTCTCTTTCGTTCTTGTGCCCAAAAGTAATTTTCTTTACAAAGGCATGATTTTTATTTAATTTTTATGAATTTGAAGTATGAACCCATATCTTATGATGATTATTATGAAATATTGCTGTTTATGATTTTCAAAGATGAATTTACATGTGTGGAGATATAAAACATGAATCTTGAATGATATTTATCATGATTTTGATGTTTGGGTCGTGAATCCTCATTGGAAATTGTGTTTTTTTGAGAAAGTATGTGTTATAAGCACGTTGATGTTGAATATTTGAGATATTTTGAATAATTTGACCTTTTGGTCTTAATGGAGTTTTTTTGAACTCGAGTATGAAAGAAATTCACAACATGGTTGATTTTGATAGATGGGAAGCATGATGGCTCTCGATATATATTTATATATTACTAAAATCGTTTTATTGTGGATTGTCTTTGAAATGATCTGAGCTAAGTTTGGGAGAAATTTTTAGCGCCGAGTGGGAGGTATAAAGCGACCTTACTTTCCTAGAACTACGTGCCCTCGTAGGAGTGAGCCTGAGGCTGATTTATATAGTGATCACTAGTTTGTATGGATTTGATATCGATAGTTCTACTTTGATGGCAAGGATAGAATGGCTCTCCCCAACGTGGGTTGTACGTTGGACTCCATGTAGCTCACATGGTTTATGTCGCTTATAGGATCTCCCAGTATGTGTGTGTTTTCTTGTGTCTATGGTGAATGGTGAAGTGATTTGAAAGTGGAATTGTGAAAATTATTGTTTCGAAAGATTTAAATGATATTTACATTATGAGAATTGATATTCTTGATGAACTGAAAGTGATTGACAAATTATATGATGACTCACATATGTTATTGTACTTTTTTCATCCTCTTATGATTATGATGATTTTCTTCAGGCTAGGTGATTCTTTCATACATCTTGCATATTTCTTATAAATATTTATGATGATGATGTTTATACAACTGCATACACCCCCATATACTCGGTTCCTTTCCATGGTACAAACCCACATCTTTGGATGTGGGCTGCATTTTCTTAGAATGTAGGTTCAGGTGCTCAGTTTCAGGTTCGACAGTGATTCTTTGGGCATGCTATTCTACATCCTCTGTTGTGGTGAATACTCGTGTTCCGAGGATGTGATGTCTGATGTTGGTTTCACGGAATCGTTTACATTTGATAATTGAGTATGAGTCAGTTGGGGCATGTCTTAATGGCTCATTGATTTTATTGATCTTCTTAGAGGCTTGTCAGACTAGTATAGATGTTGGGAGTTGACTAATAAGTCGTATTTTTTTATCTTTCTGAAATTCGTTTGTTCTTGGATGATGATTTCTCTATAGATTTTTGAGAGTTATTTATGGAAATCCCATTGATTTGTGTTGAACTGAATGAAAATGGCTCAAAGGGTTTGCTTAGGGCTACTCATAGCCTCAAGTATCGTATGACGCTCTGGGACCCATTTTTTGGGGCGTTACAAAATTGGTATCAGAGCCTAAGGTTTTAAGGTGTCCTAGGGAGTCTGACAAGCCATGTTAAGTAGAGTCTTGATCATCAGTGTGTAGAGCACCACATCTATGAGCAAGAGGCTACAAGGCATTTTAGGAAAAAGTGTGATTCTTTCTTTTAGAAGTCTATTGTGCTTAAAGTGTCTCTCTATGCTATTGATTCGTGCTCTCCTCTTTCAGAAATATACCTCCACGTCGAGCGAGAAGAAATAATGATGGTTAGCAACCTCAACCCACTGACCCATTGAATGAAAATATGTCTCATGCTGAATTTTGGGCAGCCTTTCAAGCGTTGGTCCAAGCTGTTACTGCAAATGTTTAGGCCAACCCGGTCCCGGCTCCACAACAGCATAGAGGTGATTCAGCTACTGCCAGGATTCATGACTTCATGCGGATGAATTCGCCGGAATTCTATGGGTCCAAGTCTTATGAGGATCCACGGTTGTTTTTAGAGAAGGTGCGGAAGATTACTTAGGTGATGCATGTATCTGAGAAATATAGTGTGGAGTTGGCTGCGTATAGGTTGAAAGACTTTGATTATGACTGGGTTGTTTCTTGGAGGAAAGGTAGAGGTGAGAGAGCTATCCTTATGACTTGGCAAGAGTTCCAGGATGCATTCCTGTATAAGTTTTTCCCTTTGGAGATGAGGGAGGCAAAGGTGGAAGAGTTTATAAACCTGCGATAGGGCTCTATGACTATTAGGGAGTACGGTCTAAAGTTCAATCAGTTGGCCAAGTATGCTCCTGACTTAGTGGATGATAATCGGGCAAGTATAAGATGAATATTTCTAGGCTGATGACTCATGCCTAATAGATTAAGGTAGACAAGATTAAGGAGAGAGATAAAATGAGAGGAAATAAGAGAGCTAGGTCCAAGCAGCACGGACAGGGTCAGACTAGATTATAGGGAGGGAGTCGCCCTCAGTATCAAGATCATTCATCTATGCCAGTATCGTCATCTGCTAGTGCTCTCGTGCCTAGAGGTAGGCAAGAGCAAGGTAGCAGGTCATATGCATCCAGGTCCTAGTACAGTGCTGGCAGTAAGCCAAATCATCCCTGTGTCCTAAGTGTGGTAGGGCTTATTCGGGTGAGTATGGGGTGAGAAGAGGGGTTGTTTCTGGTGTGGTGTCATGGGTCACAGAGTTAGAGATTGTCCACAGGATGGACAAGAGTGTCGTGACTATTGCCCTCAGACCCAGACTTAGACTATTAGTTCTCCAGTTCCAACAACTCGCCCAGCCCCATCTCAGGGCGCCTCTTCTAGCAATACTGGCGGGCAGCACCAGAATAGATTCTATGCTTTACCATCCCGCCAGGAACAGAAGGACTCTCTCGATGTTGTTACTGGTATGCTTCGTATATTTCAGTTTGATGTGTATGCTTTGTTGGATCCTAGATCTAGTTTCTCATATGTTACACCTTTGATTGCTGTGAATTTTAAAATGAGTCCTGAGATTATTCCTGAGCCTATCCTAGTTTTTACCCTATTCGGTGATTCGATTATTGCCCAGAAAGTGTATAAAAAGTATCCTATTATCGTTCTTCATAGAGTCTTGTTGGCTGATCTGATTGAGTTAGACATGGTAGATTTTGATGTGATTCTGGGTATGGACTGGCTGTATTCTTCTTATGCCTCTATTGATTGTCGGACCCGAGTGGTCAAGTTTTAGTTTCCAGGTGCATTCGTGTTTGAGTGGTTTGGGAATTCTGTGTCACCCAAGAGTCATTTTATCTCTTACCTCAAAGCTAGAAAGCTTATTTCCAAGGGGTGTATTTACCATTTGGTTAGAGTCAAAGACATTAAGTCTGAGACTCCAACACTCAAGTCTGTTAACGTCGTCAATGAGTTTTCTGATGTCTTTTTGGATGATCTCCCAGGGATACCTCCTGATAGAGAGATAGAGTTTGGGATTGATCTTCTTCCTGATACTTAGCCTATTTCTATTCCTCCATTGCAAAACTTAAGGAGTTGAAAGAGCAACTCAAAGATCTACTAGATAAGGGTTTCATAAGGCCCAGTGTTTCTCCTTGGGGTGCTCCTGTGTTGTTTGTGAGAAAGAAAGATGGCTCTTTGTGTATGTGCATTGATTACCGCTAATTGAATAAAGTCACCATAAAACATAAGTACCCCCTTCCGAGAATAGATGATTTGTTTGATCAATTACAAGGTGCAAGTTATTTCTCAAAGATAGACCTTCATTTCAGCTATCAACAACTCAAAGTTAGGGAGTGTGACATCCCAAAAACTGCTTTTCGAACTCGTTATAGCCATTTTGAGTTTCTTGTTATGTCTTTCGGGTTAACTAATGCCCTAGCAGCTTTCATGGATCTCATGAATCGAGTGTTCAGACCATATCTGGATATATTTGTCATAGTGTTTATCGATAATATACTGGTGTACTCTCATAGTGAGGATGAATATTTTGATCATCTTCGAACTGTCTTGCAAACCCTTAGAGATCACAAGTTGTTTGCCAAGTTCAGTAAGTGTGAGTTTTGGCTAAGGTCAGTTGCTTTTCTGGGTTATATCATTTCTTCCGAGGATATTAGAGTTGATCCCCAAAAGACCGAAGCTGTTAGAAATTGGCCTAGACCTATTTCTCCAACTGATATCCGAAGTTTCTTAGGTTTAGCTGGCTATTACCGCCATTTTGTTGAGGGTTTCTCCTCTATAACATCTTCTATGACTCGGTTGACCCAAAAGAAAGTGAAGTTCTTGTGGTCTGAATCTTGTGAGAAGAGTTTTCAGGAGTTGAAGACTCGACTCACTTCAGCCCCTGTTTTGACTTTGCCTGATGGTGTTGATGGTTTTGTAATGTACTGTGTTACTTTGAGAGTTGGATTGGGTTGCATATTAATACAGAAGGATAAGGTGATAGCTTATACTTCTAGACAGTTGAAACCTCATGAGAAAAATTACCCCACCCATGACCTTCAGTTGGCTGCTGTTGTGTTTGCTTTGAAAATCTGGAGACACTTTGTATGGTGTCCATGTTGATGTTTTCACTGATCTTAAGAGTCTGCAGTATATGTTTACCTAGAGAAAATTGAATCTTAGGTAGAGACGATGGTTAGAATCGTTAAAGAACTATGATATGAGTGTGCTGTACCATCCGGGCAAGGCCAATGCTGTTGTGGATGCCCTAAGTAGAGTGTCCATGGGTAGTGTTTTGCATGTGGTAGAAGGTAAGAAAGAGTTGGCTCGTGATGTACATTATTTGGCTGGATTGAGGGTTAGGTTGTTTGACTCTACTGAAGGTAGTATAGGGGTTCAGAGTAGTTCTGAATCCTACTTGGTTTCGAAAGTGAAGGAAAAACAATACTTAGATGCTAGTTTGGTCAGACTGAAGGAGTCAGTCAAGGACCAAAAAGTAGAGGTTTTCTCCCAAGGGGGAGATGGTGTGTTGAGATTATAGGGTAGATTGCGTGTCCCAAATGTTGATGATCTGAGATAGAGGATTATGGCTGAAGCGCATGGGGCGCGATGTTTTATTCATCCTGGTGCCACCAAGATGTACCGAGACTTGCGGGAAATCTATTGGTTGAGTGGCATGAAGAAAGATATAGTAGCGTTTGTAGCTAAGTATGCAACATGCCAACAGGTTAAGGTTGAACACCAAAGACTTGGTGGTATGATGCAAGAGTTTACTATTCCCACCTAGAATTGGGAAGAGATAAATATTAACTTCGTAATTGGTTTACCTCCTTCCCGACGCCATCATGATTCTATTTAGGTTATGGTTGATAGGTTGACTAAGTCTGCTTATTTCTTGCCTGTTCATACTTCATGTACTGTTGAGGATTATGCTAGATTGTATATCCGAGAGCTAGTCAGACTGTATGGAGTTCCCTTGTCTATCATTTCGGATAGGGGTACTCAGTTCACTTTGCAATTTTGGAAAGCTTTTTAGAAGGGTCTTGGTACCCAAGTGCTTTTGAGTTCTGCTTTTCATCCGCAAATAGATGGTCAGGCTGAGCGGACCATCCATACCTTAGAGGATATGTTGAGAGCTTGTGCACTTGACTTTTAAGGGAAGTTGGGATGATCACTTACCATTGATAGAGTTTGCTTACAATAACAGTTTCCACTCTAGTATTAGCATGGCTCCATTTGAAGCCTTATATGGGAGGAAGTATAGATCACCCATAGGTTGGTTCGAGGTGGGTGAGGCGGCTGTGAGTGGTCCTGATTCGGTATTTGAGGCTATGAAAAAAGTTAAGTTGATTAGGGAAAGGTTGAAAACTGCGTAGAGTCGTCAGAAGTCATATGCGGATGTTAGAAGGAGAGACCTTAAGTTTGAAGTTGGTGACCTAGTGTATCTGAAAATTTCACCCATGAGGGGGGTGAAGAGATTCAGAAAGAAGGGGAAGCTTAGTCTCCGTTATGTTGGTCCTTACAAAATTCTTAGCCGTGTTGGTAAGGTAGCTTATGAGGTCGAGTTTCCTTCCGAGTTTTCCTTTGTTCATCTAATATTCCATGTCTCCATGCTTAGAAAGCATATTAGCGATGCTTTAGTAGTGGATTCCTCTGTGAGTGCTGACATTCAAGAAAATCTTTGTCTTGATGAGATTCCTGTTGAGATTCTTAATTTCAGTGTCCGAAGACTAAGGAACAAAGAAGTTCCCTTGGTCAAGGTGTTGTGGCGAAACCAATCTGTTGAGGGTACAACTTGGGAAGCTGAGGCGGATATGCAATTTAAGTACCTGCACCTATTTTCTGCGAACTCCGATCAAGCCGAAGATACCGTTCTTTCCTAAATCATGCACTTTTGATAAAAGTTGCAGCAGTTCAGCTGTCATTTATTATGTGTTCAGCTGTAGTTTGTT